>NW_025533489.1:618597-665569 GCF_020615455.1 Coregonus clupeaformis | reverse complement strand
GTAATCCCGCCTCACTCTGCAGTTGCTTGATTGGAAGGCTTACTGCTTTCATGGTTGCTGGATTGAAGGTTTACTGTTTGAAGGTCTCATTGATGTCATAACTGCAGTATGAACATGGTAGATGAGCTTTTTACCCTGTTTCAATTGATCCATAGCCGCTCTTCATAACCCTCTGACAGGATTGGATAGGTATAAGCACTATGACCATTATCGTACCTGCTCTTCTTTGACAGGCCATTCTGAAATGTTCACCATATTGCTTACACTCATCCAGTCCTTTCAGATCTGCACAATACCCGGAGTGAAATAAGTTCTGGTAAAAGGTAATTGAAATGTCCTGGAAAATGCTTTGTGGTGGATACCTGAAAAATATTTGAATATGGAAGTGGGTGTAGTACTGTATGATGCTGATGGTCAGAGTGTTGTCTCTGTCTGGTCTAGATGGTACGGAGAGGAGACTGTTGATAGAAGGAGACCTGCAGGTCCTGGACAAGATCAGCTGGAACGATGGCCTGACCAGTACAGACTCACCCCCACTGAGCTCAAACACGTTCAAGGAGATGAATGCAGGTAATGTGAAGAGAGTTAGGCGAACAGAGAACAGCCTAACCATCTGTTGAGCCTCCATCTCTCCTCTCCTCTCCTCTCAGTTTAAGAAAAGCAGGATCTCAATCAGTCTTTCTCTGACCTTTTTCTCCCTCCAGACGCAGTGTTTGCCTTCCAGTCATGTAACTGCACAACGTGCCGCCTCCATGCAGTGACACCACAGGCGTCTGATGGAACGTTAATACCGCCCGTCCTACTGCTGCACCCACTGGGCGGTTGTACCAAGCGACTTACGACGCGGTTTTAGAGTGGCGTATGAAGCAGCACGCCGCCGTGCTGGACGCAGGGCGCAGCTAAACTCCGAAACATATCAGCATCTTCCCGTCGCCCATGATGTACGCCTGCCCCACTGAGGTAAGCCAGCATTCCTGACCATAGAAATAAAACCCATAGAACGTCCCCTATCTGTCAATGGCTGAAATGAATGGGTGTATTCACAACAAGTCCATTTCATGGATTCCTATTTCTATGGATTCCGACAAAGTCTGTGGAAACACAAGCCAAAGCAAACAGTACACTTGGAGCATGTGCCGAGAACTGGAGGCTACTTAAATTGCCTGATGGTCACAGTGATGTAATATAATGGGACAGTCTGATTTAGACTTAGAAAGTTGAATATTATTTCTGTCCCTTTGTGTTGTCTTTACTTGATGCTTGTCTAGCTGTTTGAAGTCTGCTGCTGTGCTTTAATCATGTAGTCAGGGTTATGGGGAGATGATCATTGAGACCAGACTGAGCTATGTTCAGTTCTGTTCTGGGGAACACAATGCAGCCTGAAGAGAAATGGCCCATCATCTGTCTGTGTGATCTTACAGCCTGGCATCAAATGCACCACAAAAGCTTCCTTATTGTTAAAAGTAGATCCAACGCGTTTCTGCTTTTTTGGGGCCTTCTGAGGATAAAGAAGCTTTTTAATGTAATTCCATTGTCCTCCAAGAGTTGCTGCATCTTCTCTCTACTTCAGTTGTTGTCTCAATTCATTCACCGTTGTTGGAAAGCGAGGTAGTGGTAATGATCCCTTCCCTTCAGATGCCCTACACCCATACAATATAAAGACTTAAGGTGCCTGTAAAATTCTTATGTATTAAATATGCCTAAATAGCAGTCCATAACCACATTTAGAAGAAAATAAACTGAACAAACTACTACAATATTTTTCCGGCCTCATCCAATACCCTATGAAATGTTATGTGCGTTTGACTACATATGCTACATTCCCATCCATCATAAGTCAAGTTTATTTGTCATACGGTGCCTTCAGAAAGTATTCATACCTCTTGACTTATTCCACATTTGATGAAATTGTGTTTTTTTCTCACCAATCTACACACAATACCCCATGATGACAAAGTGAAAACAACATGTTTTTAGAAACTTTTGCAAATGTATTGAAAATTAAATACAGAAATATCTCATTAACATAAGTATCACAACCCTGAGTCAATACATATTAGAATCACCTTTGGCAGCGATTTAATGCTGTGAATCTTTCTGGGTAAGTCTTCAAGAGCTTATACCTGGATTGTAAGCAATGTTTACCCATTATTTTGTTCAAATTTTTTCAAGTTTCGTCAAATTATTATTGATCATTGCTAGACACCCTTTTTCAAGTCTTGCCATGATTTTCACAGGATTGTCAAAAATTTAACCTAAAGTACTTCAGAACATTCACTGTCTTCTTGTAAGCAACTCCAGTTTAGATTTGGCCTTGTGGTTTTATGGGTTATTGTCCTGCTGAAAGGTGGAATTAATCTCCTCTCAGTGTCTGGTGAAAAGCACACTGAACCAGGTTTTTCCCCTGGTACTTAGCTCCATTATGTTTATTTTTTTATCCTGAAACTCTCAGTTTTTAACGATTACACATACCTCCATAACATGATTCAGTTACCACTATGTTTTAAAATATATTGGTACTCAGGTTATTATGTGTTGTCTTGGTTTTGACCAAAATATATTCAGGACAAAAAAGTGAATTGCTTTGCCACATTTTTTTTGCAGTATTACTTTAGTGCCTTTGTTGCAAACAGGATGCAAGTTTTGAATGTTTTTATTCTTTTACAGGCTTCCTTTTCACTCTGTCAGTTAGGTTAGTATTGTGAGTACCTACAATGTTGTTGATCCATCCTCAGCTTTTTCCTATCACAGCCATTAAACTCTCAAAATGTTTTTAAAGTCACCATTGGCCTCATGGTGAAATCCTTGAGCGGTATCAAATCAACTAAAATTTCCATACACATGTTGGAATACAGCAGCCAGGACACATAAGTGAATGCTTGCATTTACAGCCCTTAATCAACAGTGTATTTATTTTATTAAAAGTAAAATAAAACAACAACAACAAGGAGAAAAAGAGCAGAAGTAAAATAAAATAACAGTAGGGGAGGCTATATAGGGGTACTGCAGAGTCAATGGCGGGGACACCCGGCTAGTTGGGAGGTAGCTGAAGTAAGGTACATGTGGGTAGAGTTAGTGACTATGAGTTAGGCTACGCCTGTATCTTTTGTGGTAGTGACTGACAGATGCACACACCATCCAAAGTGTAATTAATAACTTCACCATGCTTCAAAGGGATATTCCAATGTCTGCTTATTTAGTTTTTTTACCATCTACTAATAGGTGCTCCTTTTCATGAGTGGGCGTTGGAAAACTCCTGGTCTTCTTGTGGTTGAATCTGGTGTTTGAAATTCACTGCTCGGTTGAGGGACCTTACAGATAATTGTATGCGGGGGTGCTAGAGATGATAGCTTATTAAAATTCATGTTAAACAATATTATTTCACTTTGATATTATGTATTGTGTGTATATTAGTGATAATCTTAATTAATTCTACTTTAAATTCAGGTTATAACAAAAAATATGGAAAAGTCAAGGGGTGTAGAATATAAAGGCATTGTATGCACAGATACACATGGTATCGCATGGTACAATGCTTACTTGCAGGTTCCTATCGATTGTAGCATGATAAAGAGTAAGCAAGTTAAGAATAATTCAAAAATAAACTCAATGTAATAAAACATTTCCACATATTTAGCAGGAATCTAACTTCCAGGAAGGCACAGTAGGATATTTACATAATGGAGGAGCACAAAATAAAATAGCTGCCAGATTGGGAGGGAGTAAAGGCTCCACATGGCTCAGTTCTGTTGTCCATCTTAAGACCCGCCCAACTCCAGCAAACCAGCTAACAAAACAATGCACTTAAACCCTCCTCTCCAGACTGCTTGTTGGGAGTTTAACTGAGCTTTTCTCCCAACCTTTTTGTTCTCATCAAGGGCTTTAGCTTTAAGGACTAGCTGAAGAAGACTCTAATTTTAAGACTTGGATGTGAGGGTATGGGGTGGGTAAGTTGTAGTATAGGCCAAAAGAATGAGGTCTTGTTTTTTAGCTATTTGAAACTTCCACTCGAGTTCAGTTTATTGTTGTTTCTGTAATGTGTGGTAAAACCAGATTCTCGCATTTCGACGGTGGATGCCACGCTCGGGGGACGGAGTACTTGTCCAAACGCTATTACCAAATTATCGTTTATTATTGAAGAAATTGCTTTGTAATGTAGTTATAGGGCTTTCTGCCTCATGTCCATCGGCAGCAGCATGAGAGCAATGTTCACTCGTATTTGTGGTAATTGTGCTCCACCGCACGTGATTGGCTTAATCAGTCAAGGTAATCATGCTGTTTACCTTCCCATCTCTCTCACCACAACGCGCCTGTTGTGGCAAGGCCTCGTTTTTCCTCCAACCCACTGAAAGAGCTGCCCAACCACTTCTCCTGGCTTATACTAATAAACGGTCCCAAACGTTTAGCATTCAGTTTGAGTGGACCAGAGGGTTTTTCCTATTGAAAATGCTAAAAGGTAGCATTAGCGCTTAAGTCTAGTATTTTTCCCATCAGAAACGCCAAAGCGAATGATGATTCACGGAGTAACTAGTGTATATATATATTTAACCATAATAAAATTATTGAGGTGCAGCACTGCCGCGTTCTAATGCGGGCCGCTACCAACTTCTACATTGCGGGTCGCGACCGGCGGGATGCCCCACCCAGCCACGGGCAGCGACCTGTACGAGCCCACCCACGCGCTGATAAAACTCTCATCATATGGCGCCTTCTGGACCAAATCCCAGGAGATCGCACCTCTGCTGGCGGCCGCCAACAACAAAGCCAAGAAGGCTAGACTTTCTGGCTTTACCCCAAGAAGTAAGTCCTGTCACCACTGTTTGTTTTTCAGCTCCCGTCCATCTCTCCTTGTTGTGTGTTTGTGTATATGTGTTGTCTGTCTGCCTGCTATTTTGTGTTTGCATGAAGTTGTATGATAGGTCCTAATGGGAATAATGAGCTGCCTGGAGGTTCAAGAATGTAATCAGTGAATGTCACTTCATAATACCAGTGTTCTTTCAACAATAGATGTAATGAAGTCTCAAATAAGTTATATTCTTGAAGGTTTTAAGATGTTTCATCATGATGATGAGTCCTGGTTTATACAGGTCTTGTGACCTCAACCAATCAGAATTAGTCACCATTTAGTTATCCTTATCTAGATATCAAAATAGTAATATATATATACTGGCCTCGGTCTTGAAGTGTAAGCAGGTTGTGTTCATTAGGACAAACAACAAAACGTTTTGCAACGCAAAAAGAAAATGAGCGTTTCTTATTTTTTTTTGCCTAAATTTAACTAATGTCAATTAAGAACACATTCTTATTTATTGGACAAGTGTTGTAGTAGATACTGTTTCAGATTGTAGAACACGCCCAGATATCCATCGGTGACAGGAATGTTGTTCACCAGCCGGTAAACATTATCATGCCTTCCTCCAATAATCAAATTGATCATTCATTAAGCTTCCACCAAAACCTCCCATGTGTTTCCTTCCTTTTACGTCTTCTATCTAGGCAAACAAAGCCAAGAATAACAGGAACTCTTTGCTTTCCTATGTGCCTGGCAGAGTTTGTATTTTCTCAGAGTCTTTTGAAGCGCTGGAAATCACCGAGAAACTGCTATTAATTAGTCTGTAAAAGTCTGTAGACACGGATACTGCAGACGATGACTAACGTAAAAATCGCAATCTCAGTGTGCTATGGGGCTTAATCCACGCTACCACTTTATCGCATGTTTGGCTTTTAGAATATCATGACTGGAAACTGATCTGACTGATCAAAGGAATATGATGGCTAAAAGTAAGAACTGATTGATCAAAAGGCTTAGTAGATCCAAGGACTATGTTTTGACATTGTATAAATTGAGTTGACATAGATAAATATAATTTGCTATCGGGGGAATACTACAATCGGCAGGAGATCTAGTCTGAAAGGAATATTTCCCACACCCAGTTGCTTCACCCAGGCATGGGATTAAGAAATGGAGCACAGATATATATTTTGAAAGAGGAGAATCACTCCCACAGCAAGAGCCACAACCGACAAAGCTCTGCAGTCACCATCTGGCTTTCCATACTCCTAGTCAAGTATGTTGATAAAGCCTACGCCAAAAACAATTTGGTATGTAATAAAGGAACAATAATTGAATATTTCTATCAACTTAATGAGTGGCTGAACTATCCCTTATCCAGCAGTTTCTAGACTAGTTTTACACTGATAAGACCGTTGGATAGCACTCAAATCTTCCTTTACAAAGCGTGAGATAACTTTACCGGTGGACTGTGGAATGCAGCATTGGGATGTTTATTCAGTGGTTACTCTGTCACCACTTACCTCAAAATTCCCTTGTGTTCTTTTCAACAAGCCCTCTTAAGAACTGCCGAAATAGCGCCAGCAGTTCGGTTTTTCTGTTATGCCCAACTACCGCCATATTTTTTTCCTTCCAGCAAAGTAATCGTCCGTTTTCTGACTGTCACAATAATATTATATAACATATGCTATTCATTTCAGCTCAAATTGTGTTGTTTTATTAATATGAAACTGAAGACCCAAAAAGAGCCAAGTCAGGAAAGTTCTATAAGTCAGTGTTCAGACTGGCTCTTTCTGACCATATCAGTGCTAGGCTAGCTATTAGGAGAGCTGAGAGGTGAGGTGGTGCAACGCTAAATCACTATTTCAAAGGTTCTTTGGCGCCGAAATTTATGCATTCCTGTCTGCTGGCCACTTCTCTCAAAAGTGCAATATTGTGTTAGCCAAGCGCCAAGCAAATGAAGAGGAACAGGACAAAGCCAATTATCACAACGATCCCCTTTAAAGTCTCTCTATAGTGTAATGGCTCAAATCATGCAAAAGCTGCTTTTCATTTGACCGCATATTAAGTGTTCCTCCTCTGCTGTTTGGTTTGTGCCTCTCTTCTCAATTTTTTGTAAAGTTTTAGGGACCAGAACATGTTGAGCATGGGTATTGGGTAGAACAGGTTAACTGGATAGGCGATTCTATAATTTTCACTTTTCCTGTGCTGCAGACTGCAAGTAAAGAGCCCCTTGGCCCAGCTATAAATCTGATAGAAAATAGAACAATCTGATAAGGTGAACTAACCAGCACAAAAGTTTTATAAAAAAAATCACAGTAATTTGGGAGAATACAGAAGTTGATGTATCTAACAGTGGGTTTGTGAATACAAAGGTCAGAGGAAGGTTATCCTATTACTTCCTGTGGAGAAGGAGAGACAGTCTGTTTGTCTTAATGTAAAACGGAGCGACATTGGCACCCCCTGCCAGACACACACACGCTTTCAGTTCTGCCACCTGGCTGTCAGTCTGGTCTGCACAGCCTGCACTCTGTACTGCAGGCTCAGGTCTCACTGTTGGGCAGAGGAAAAGCCAACATGAGGCGGACTCCCTAGCAGCACTGAGTTTTAATGCAATTTATCTATTACGTTTATTTGAACAGGAAAAATGTACTACAAAACCACACATTTCAGCACACTTAAGAAATGAGCATTGTAACAGATTTAACAGCTCATTTTCATCTGCTGTGGGTTCAAGAAATAGATAACCCAGGAACCCACAGAGTCCTTAAGAATGAGATGAATTTGACTAATTAAGTCCAATTCAAGAATGGAGAAAAATGACATTTTCTGGAATTGCAATGAAAATGAACCCCAATCCAACTTCAAATTGTCTGCTGGTTTGAAGGGTAATTTCAGGAGGTGGTTGACAGGAGAGGACTCTGCAGAATGCTGGGAACAGGAATTTGCACTGTCCTCCAGCCCCCCAGTAGGCTCCTACTAGAACTGGTTTAGAACCCACAGATGAGGTTTAATGTGTGGAAAACATTGCATTTTGCTGCCTAACAGTACAAATCTATACAAGACACTCACAAGCACACTTCTCAGCCCACATGACAGCAAACCGAGAAACGCAACCACATTTGACAAATGTATTATTATGAGAGAAAACAACGCGTGGTTAGAGCAGAAATGTGCTTGAATGTTACCCCATTTGTCTAAAATGAAGGAATCTACAGTGGTATCTAATTAATCGAATCATTGACAACATTTAATTTATCCTCCACTTACTATTAAAGCGGTGGCTGAGTTTATGAGACTGCATTTAGACTAGTTTGTTTGTTGCAGGAATTTCTTACTTTGGTTTTGAGACTAATTAGCTGTGTTTAGACATTTTTTGCCAGTGTTTATTTTCTAAATCCAGTTGTTTAAACTGAAAAGTCAATATAGTGTTTGAATTTAATGCATAAGGTCTGACGTTTAGCCGCTATTGAAGCAATGTCTTTATGTACCGCTGTTTCATGTGTCTGAGATTCTTTTGATACAATGTAAGTCCCCTAGCATAAGGGGACCTGAAAAGGTTTACTTCAATTACCGAAATACCTTTTTTCAAACATATGAAGTGCATTTTTAGAATTTCTCTGAAAGAACTCTCTTCCTAAAGTGTCTGTTGTTTGTCAGTGCCATTCATCCACACAGTGAGTTAGAAGATCTTTCTCCTATTTACCAAACAACCTTTCAGAGTCAGGCTGCTGAAATGACAGACTGTGCCTTTTAAAAACTTTTTTGTTTTCCAGCCATCAAGACTATGACTTCATATCTCCGTGGGACACGGATGCTGCAGATGGCTCGCGAGGGACAGAACCCTCCGGAAGGTTTCCACATGGCCCCCAGTCATGCGCGGAGTACTACCAGTCTGGAGAAGGCTACATAAGGTCAAATGTGGTCAGTTGTCAAAATCACATCAGGTCAGATTGGCTAGGGCAATAATAATAGCACTTTACAAAATGTTTCACCAAGAAAACGAAAACAAGCGGCTCTCATTGACAAGTCCAGATAGTCCCTCCTCCCTGCTTCAGTCCATTTTCCTTGTTTGGTGCCTAATGAATACGACTCCAGCTATCTCCTAAAACAGTTAAAAGATGAATACGGTGACCACTGAACAGCTATAAGCTATCATCCCATCTCTGCTCTGTGGCTCGCTTCCAGATGTCCCTCCAACACACACTCCACCTCTCCACTCCACTCCTCTCCTCTCTCATTCTGCTGCTACTGTCACTGGGCTTCAGTCTTACCACACTGAGGATGTACTTTATTTAAACTCACCATTTAGAAATTGGTTTCACCAATTGTGCAACTATCAGTATTTTAAATGTTTTAAAAATGGGTTCGAAGGTCCATTTTAAAAGGTGTGATGAGGCGAAGATTGTGAATGAATTGTCTTTTTAGAGAATGATGCGAAAAGTTCCCTCATTATGTAACAAGATGTAATTTAGTATGAAAACATGATACATGTAGAAGTCAAATTTTCTTATTAATATTTCATAGAACTGTTACTGAAGCCTCGTGCCCATGGCTAAGGTGATCATACTGATTATTTCCAGGTTTGGGTTTTGTCCTTGTCCGCATGCACACTGCAAATAAGTTCCTGAAAACAGTAGACTCATCTAATGAACTTTTAAAACAAGCTTAACACTGTGTAGTTTCACTCTGTGGGTAACTGTCATCTGAGGCGTGTTCCTAATCATTGTGGTTTGAATTGGAGTTTGAGGTCAAGCCGAGTGCCTTGTCTTTGTCAATGTTCTTTCAGAGACATTGTACTTTCTTCTCACACACACACACACCTGTTCAATTCCCACTTGCCTCCTGAAAAGGCAATAAAAGCGGTCCAATAGCTCCAGGGAAACACTCTGCACAGCAGATGAGTACGAATAATGAAATGCTTGGATGGGCAACTGGACTAACTAAGAAATACTTACACACTGTTTTGAACATTAGCTTTATTTCTCCATACTGGATAAGTGATGATATGTTATTTTACCTGATGTAGCATGTAGTGAAGCTTACTACCCATGATTGTTGTTTTAAAGAATTATCCGTTTTGGTTGTTGATGTCTCACATCAGGAGGTTGGTCAGCCTTTACTGGGGAGGACGGCTCGTAGAATGACTGGGGCAGAATGGTGGGAATGGTGGAAAATGCTCACATCAAACGACAAGCCAATGTTTTGATGTTATTCCATTTGCTCCTGGCTCCAGCCATTATTATGAGCTGCTCCTCCCCAGCAGCCTCTGTTCTGGTCAACATATTAGTTTGCTTCTGTTGGTTTTAATATTCTTTGTACTGAGTTATAATATTTTCCATTTGTTACTACTGTACAAACATGCGTCTGCTCTGTCAATATGGTTGGAAGAAAATATATCGGTTTATGTATTATTGTCCATGTTCTCCAATAAACCGTTTTTAGCAAATAGATACATTTTGTGTTTAATTTTTAGTTGGGTTATCCATGGTCCACAAAAGCTACATATAAATAAAATAGTTCAGACTCTGAAATACTGTATCATCAAATAATTCATGTTTAACTCAGGAACTAAATCTAATTCTGTTTCAAAGAATCTACCATTGATGGTTTTTCAATGACTGAAACCAGAGTAGGTGTGATCTCATCTCTAATGCATACCGGTTAGAATACTCCTGTCATTTCCTATCAGGCACATATAGTACTGACGATGTGTAAGACAACCTGTACGTGTTTCAAACTGGTCCTGCTGTGGCTTGGTCGCACGCCCAGTGCCTCATGTCCACATGCTGTGCTATATAGAATTTCCATCACGAATATTCTCAGACCCTGTACATTGAAGTCCGCTCTGTGCTCACTGCTCAATCACTGGGACAGGTCACTGTATAGCGGAGAGGAAAGACCCCTTCATAATCCCCTTCTCACACTCTCTGTCTCTGTTTTCGCCAGGTGTGTGTATGTGTGTTTGTCACACACACACTGTCCAACCCAGCTGGGGCCCAGATGCAACGTGTCTCAGAAAGTGGGAACACAGAGGGTTAAACCGTGCTCCTTAAACAAGTAGCCCCTCTCAGACAGGAGGACCTCGATATTTCATCTAATCCACCTCATGGAGACCTCAGTAACTAATAGACTCTGCCTGCCAGCAGTCATTTTTCTACCCCACCAGACCTTGTTCAATCTTAAATGGTAATCAATCTCGGATTCCTAGTATCACCACTTCAAAGGGAGTGTTGTTTTTTTTGTTGTAAATGAAGGAATGCTGTAGGTATTAGAAGGTTATACATATTTCCAGTTGTTCTTTAACTTTCGGAGGCAGGGGTGTTCCCTTCTTTGGATCAGGTGATACACTATAGATTCTCAACCCTTGTGATGTTTTAGCTGAATCACATACAGTGAGGGAAAAAAGAATGATCCCCGTTGATTGTACGCTTGCCCACTGACAAAGAAATGATCCACCTATAATTTTAATGGTAGGTTTATTTGAACAGTGAGACAGAATAATAAATAATAAAAACCAGAAAACGAATGTCAAAAATGTTATAAATTGATTTGCATTTTATTGAGGGAAGGTATTTGACCCCTCTCAATCAGAAAGATTTCTGGCCCTCTAGGTGTCTTTTTATACAGGTAACGACCCAGACACTTAAAGGGAATGCCTCCTAATCTCAGCTTGTTATCTGTATAAAAGACACCTGTCCACAGAAGCAATCAATCAATCAGATTCCAAACTCTCCAACATGGCTAAGACCAAAGAGCTTCAATGATGTCAGGACAAGATTGTTGACCACACAAGACTGGAATGGTCTACACCACGCCAAGCAGCTTGCGAGGAAGGTGACAACAGTTGCGGCAATTATTCTAAAATGTAAGAAATATTAAAAGAACTGTCAATCTCCTCGCCTGGGGCTCCATGCAAGATCTCACCGGTGGAGTTGCAATGATCATGGGAACGGTGAGGAATCAGCCCAGAACTACACGTGGACATCTTGTTGGAATGATCTCAAGGTAGCTGGGACCATAGTCACCAAGAAAATGACAGTACACTACGCCTGAAGGACTGGAAAATCCTGCAGCACCTGCAAGGTCCCCCTGCTCAAGAAAGTACATATACAGGGCCGCTCTGAAGTTTGCCAATGAACATCTGAATGATTCAGAGGAGAACAGAAAGTGTTGTGGTCGATGAGACCAAAATGGAGTTTCTTTTTGTCAACAATCTCCAACTTCATCATGTTTGGAGGAGGAGGAATGAGCTGCTCATGACCCCAAGAACACCATCCCCACCGCCAAACATGGAGGTGGAAACATTATGCTTGGGTTACAGTGGGACACAGAACTTCTACTGCACGAATCTCCCTCTCAGCCAGGGCATTGAATGGCCGGGTTGGGTATTCAGCATGACAATGACTCCAAAACACACAGCCAAGGCAACAAGGAGTGGCTCAAGAAGAAGCAAATTAAGGTCCTGGAGGGCTTCAGCTTGCCTCCAGACCTTAATCCCATAGAAAATCTGTGAGGGAGCTGAAGGTTTCGAGCTGCTAAACGTCAGCCTCGAAACCTAATGACTTGGAGAAGATCTGAAGGAGTGGGACAAAATCCCTCCTGAGATGTGCGTGCAAACCTGGTGAAGCACCACAAACGCCTGACTCTGTGATTGCCAACAAGGGTTTTGGCCATCAAGTACTAAGTCATGTTTTGCAGAGGGGCTGGGTCACTTATTTCCCCTCTATTAAAATGCAAATCAATTTTATAAAATTTTTTTGATGTGTTTTTCTGGATTTTTTGTTGTTATTCTGTCTCTCACTGTTCAAACAATCTATCATTAAAAATTATACACCGATCATTACAGTGTAAGCAACGCACAAAATCAGCAGGATCAAATACTTTTTTCCCCCACTGTACATTGTATAAGAAGATTATCTACCTTTTTTCATCTGTGTGAAGAATAGAGGTAATTCTTCAGATAGCTCTACCTTTAATCAGATGGGACTTTGAACTTTTGTCATATCTGATTTCACTATAAAATTCCGCTAAAGAGTGTTCTTTACAACATGGCTGGAGTTGCTGGGTCCAAAAAATACTACTAGAAAGATGTTAATGCTTCTACTAATGTTACTGTGCCATGTACCTGTCTGTCTACTCTCCTCACCTGTCTGTCTGTCTGCTCTCCTCACCTGTCTGTCTGTCTGCTCTCCTCACCTGTCTGTCTGTCTGCTCTCCTCACTCGTCTGCTCTACTCTCCCTCTACCTGTCTGTCTACACTCTCTCACCTCGTCTGACTCACTCTCCTGTCTGTCTGTCTGTCTGTCTACTCACCTCACCTGTCTGTCTGTCTGCCTCTCCCTCACCTGTCTGCTCACTTCCCACCTGTCTGTCTACTTCCTCCTGTCTGTCTGTCTGTCTACCACCTCACCTGTCTGTCTGTCTGCTTCCTCCTCACCTGCCTGTCTGTCTGTCTACTCTCCTGTCTGTCTGTCTGTCTACTCACTCCCGTCTGTCTACTCACCTGTCTGTCTGTCTGTCTACTCTCTCACCTGTCTCACTTGTTCACATTGACTTGAATCACTGTCTCACATCATCAGGACATTCTCACCATTTACTTTCTTTCATCTTGGCTAAAACTGTAGAACAGCTTTGCTGAAACAGTGTTTCGAGACAGTTTTATGTACAGTACAGTTTATGAGATTGCCATGATGATTGCCAGATATAAAATGCTTGGCTTGACTGGGAGGTGTTATACTGGGTGGTATATCTACTTTCAAAGCAATTTAGAAAATGGTACAAATGAAGGTGACTCTTTGTCAACTAGAACAGAGGCAAATGCAATATGGAAAAATGCAACTCAAGTAACATCTAAGACTTACATATAACTAAATTAGTAGCCAGGTGATCAACTAGTGTTCATGGGCAATGCAACAAGATGTCATAGCACAGCAAAGTTTTTAATGTACTGTAATGCCATTTGTGATTGATGTAAAAGAAAACGGTCTGTTCCTCCTCCTACAATCCCAGGAGATCTTCCAGTCCATAGATATGCATCGTGACTCATATCGTGGCACATATGATAACATCACACCCCCTCCCCATCGCTTTCAAAGGTTCACACATGGACTCCGGCCGCATTATCTCCAATTTATCTCCCCATCTGTCTGGTTCATTATAAATAGACTTCTTCTTCTTCACGCCAACATAATGGTATATACACCAGGATGTCTGGTGGATTCTGGACAGAAAATCAAAGCAAGCTAACTCCAGTCATAAAATAGGACGGGGTTGTCATCTCATTTCTCTTCTGTTCATATCAAGTCCATCCTGACCTAGCAGTATCCTGTCACATGGTTTAGAGAGACGATCATAATAACAATATAAAAGCAGCAGGCTAGCCTTGTTCCAGATCTGGGCAGGGATGTAGCTCAGTTAATAGATACAAATGCTGCAACGCTAGGGTTGCGGGTTCGATTCCCCACGGGGGCTTGTAGGCATGATTTTTTATTTTTTATAATAATAATGTATGCACTACTAACTGTAAGTCGCTTCTGGATAAGATGCCTCCACAATGACTAAAATGTAATAATTGTTTTTCATAACATTAAAACTCCTTTCATGGTTTGCAGCGACAAACGATCTGAACCTGCTAACACAGATACTAACTAAGTCTTGGAGTTTGTCGTACTATTATGGTATTATTGTATGGTCCATTTGTGGTTATGAATGATCATTTCTTCTCTTATTGGAGTATCCTCACTGCTAGTCACCATGGTGTTTATGCTCTGTAGCTATGTGATCCTACGACTTTTGGCTTCATCATGCGAATTAGTGTAGTGATGTCATCCAAAGTGGACATAAATTTCTAGGAAAAGACTTCTGATAACATCAGCCTGGGGTTTAACGCCATGATTATTACTGTCACATAAACATACATCATGTAGCGCCTTAAGTATTTACTGTTGTCGATATATGATACTGAAGACATATATACGGTAAAATATATTTGTGTTGATAAATCTATTAATAATTTATATTATCCTGGTTCATCTATCAGATTAAATGATGACAGGTCAGGAGACTTAGCTACTCAGTAGGGGGGAAGATCATTGAGTATAAGAGAGGAGGCTTTATTCATCAAATGATCCAGCCGGGCCTGGCTGCACATCAAAGGCAAGCATCTGTTTCAGGTAGGGAGAGGGAAGAACCAAGAGGAATTCTTCCAGGTTGTTTTAACCACACAGGTACGCCTGACAGGTGAGCACCGAGGTGGCCGAGCTCAGCCCAGCCTGAGCCAGCGGGGACATCAACCCAGCCCATCGCCTGCAAACCTATGAATTCACCACAGAGACTAGCTGTCTGATAACAACATTCCACTGTTTGTGGTATGGTTTGTTTACCACTACTCTGGAGGAAAGAGACAAGGATTTTTATGATGTTTGGTGGTTAGGTTCAATGTCCCTCACACGTGATATTTTACTGTACTATGTGATTGAGAGAAGTTGGGCCTATTTAAACAAATAGTACCATACTGGGCATAACAGTTCTATGTCAATATCTAAACATTTCTTTGTTTTATTTGTAAATTTAAATCTGCATCATTATGGGAATTGTTTGTCAAAGACACAACCACACATGGTTGTTTATAATGGTATTTCCAATGAGCTCAAGAATGCAAGGGTTTTCAACTGTCATGTTAATAACTAGATAAACATGATTCATTCAAAGATGATGAAGAATCAAAGTGATAAGAGTTTCATATAGTATAATCATTAATAATACCTGCAACATAGGGATGAATGACATCAGGTGATCATTGTAATACCTGAATTTAAATGACATTCAAGAGCAATCAATTCCCACGCCACCCACAACAACTGCATATAGTCACCCAATGCTGGAAATAATAAACCATGCACCAATCACATAATAAAGGAAAGACTTAGAGCAAACTAGGATACAAAGTATTGAAAGCAGAGTCAAATACAAAAGAGTTCACACAGTTAACATCCCATCACAGTGCTTAGGGTCATATAGGCTATAAAATGCCCATTTGCTCATTATTTCATGCGCCATGACAAGAAGAAGAGATCTCAGTGACTATGAAAACGGGTTCTCAAAGGAGCACACAGTGTGTGGGTGACTTCTAGCTCAGATCTCAACCCAATTGAATTTCAGGGGAGATTCTGGAGCAGCGCCTGAGACAGCATTTTCAACTAAACAACAAAACACTTCAAATGATAATTTCATGAAGAATGTGGTGTTTCATCCTCCAACAGAGAGTTCCAGACACTTGTAGAATCTATGCTAAAGTAAAAACAACAGTTTCAAGCTTGTGGTGGCCCCAATGCCCTATTAAGACACTTTATGTTAAAGCCTTTATTTTGGCACTTTACCTGTATATTTGTTCATGTAGGCCTGAGTTGTAAACTTTATTTACCTACTATTACTATTGATACTTGGAAGTTGTGCACCATGGGATGCCATTGCGACGAGCAACAGAGGATCTTTTGAAAGGTGAGAGCCTAATGAAAGAATAGAAAACCTGAGTGTTTAAAACTATAGTTTATAGCGCTCAATAGTCTGCAAACTGCTGAATAGAATGCTAACTATTGTCATTGCTCTCAATCCTCAGGATCGAAGGAATTTAGCTTTATCATGTTCAGGCCCATGCCCAATGACCTGCATATTTCATACACCTGCACCATAGACCACGCCTCTTAAACTACAAAAGTTCTGCAACAAGAGAAACCATTCAACAGCACTGTACTGTTTGCAGGCATTTGAATGGCATGAATGAATAGGCCTACAGCACCTGGACAAATATGAGGAGGACAACACATGGATTGTTCCTCTGCACTGTGCCTCTGTCTGCATAATATTTCCTTGTTTGCTGGGGTTCCCCAAATTGTCACACCTTGACAGGTAGTGTACTACCTTACTGTTGGCCACATGCCAAGAAGGGTCTCTCTCTCTGTCTCTCTCTCCCCTTCTCTCTCTTTTTTCTCCTCTCTCTTTTTCCTCATTCTGTCTCACGAACCACAGCCAATGCAGTTGGAGCTAGAACAGTGTAGGATCTGAACATAGTCATATCTTCAAACCACCCTCAAGGCCTGTAGTCAGACTGTAGAGAGTGGAGACACCTGTATGCCTGAGGGGTATAGGAGAGATGGGGCTGCCAGGAGCAGTCGTGCCCGTTATGTCTCAAAGTTGAAAATGGTTCTGAGAGAGCAGAGTGAATGGGTTTATTTTGATGCTTAGAATATGGGGGAAAGAATGTTGGTAAGAATAGGCCCAGTCACATGATCAAACTTAGTATAATGAGTGAATGTCAATCCAATCTATCCATAGGCGTATACCACTACAGGTGTCTTTGACATGATCCCTACTACGTCTCTTTGCACCTGGGAAATAAATCAAACAGACCACATGTTCTTACTGCTTTTAATAATCCACTTTACCACCGCTTATACAATATCCTTTTACACAACATCTGTGTGTTGATTTTATCATATCCTGTGCGACGTAGATCACACAACACAGTGGCAACCCGAGTTCACTCGGAGCTCACAAGGCGTAAAACTCATGTCTAAGGGAGAATTAGTACCTGTGTGAGTGACTTCCAGACGCTTGTTGTTCAGTAATAAAATGTAGTGATGCGGTTTAAATGCCTCAGCAGCTCTACTCTTGGCAGAGCACCTTGGGCAATCTCAAATTTCTACGCGGATCATCAGATGTACTACTATCCTGGATGCCACCTTGTATTTGTCTTGGACATTGTTCTAGCTTTGATCATAAATTGCCGTAATTATTCCAGTGGCCTATACTTCACAGCCGCTTCCCCAGAAAACACAATGCATGGAACAGGCTTGGTAAGGTTGTAAACACAGCACACTAGCACAGCGTAAAGGGAGTTAGCCTACCCTACTGGATAAATGGGCCCAATTAACAAGTGCGTTTTTTATGTTTTTCATCAACAAGCGCTTTGCGCTTCGCATGTTGCTGCTATTAAGTGCCACGCCGTTTCTTCATGAGAGTGGGTCTGGATGTGGGAACGAACCGGGGGTGAAATTGAACCAGGCTTTTTTTTCTCCTCCCCCTTCCTCCTTTCTTCATCTTCTCCCTCCTTTTTTTTTTCATCTCCAAAACACAAATAAATAAATGAAGAGAACCTTGAGAGGGGAATGCAGGAATTGAAGCATTATTGCGGGATCCGGAAAACAGGAGAGAAATCAGGACTTAAAACAAGGGTTGCTTCTGGCTGACCCATCGAGCTTCTAAATACAGTGACTCACAAAACACTTAACCAGAGTGCCCACTAACCTTACCTTATCCGTCCTCACATAGGCTACTGTGTCGGTTGTCATTCTGATACCTCTGGTATATAGGGCTGGGAATTGCCAAGGACCCACATGACAACACACTACTTTGCGTGCCGCCGCATTATATGTATTACATTCTGTTATGTATCGCTATTGTTGTTATATTCGATACTGTACCTGTATTGCATTTGATGATCCCAACATATTGCCCACCATATGTCTGCTGCAGAGGACAAGAGAGCCAAAGGAGAAAACAAGTTTTTAATTAGTCATGGAAATAAAAGCGATGAAAACAAATTGGCTCTCTATGTTTAAAAAAGATGGAGAACAAGCTAGGTGAAGGAAAAATACTGGAGTTTTGCAGGTACAGGCAACTTGGCATAAAAATAATATTGGAAAAACCAAAGCTAAAAAACCAAAGCTAAAAATTATGTTTTTAAAGATTTATTTTAAATATGTCCAAGTTTGCATCCCCTTTTCAGCCCCTTCAGGATCATATCGCAAAAATAACATCACGCTGTGTAACTGTGGCTGCATTTGTCCCCTATCACTACCGTACACACAACAAACAAACATTTAAGCAATGACACCGAGGGGGGTATGGTATATTGTGAATATACCTAAAGCAGCAAAGGGGATATTGTTTGGCACGTTGCATGACCTTTCTTAACTTGTTATTACATGCAACAAACATGTTAGAATTCGACAGCATCAGTGATATGTCTATAATTTGTACTTCCTGGAAACATTTTCCCCACCTAGACATTTATTTCTATCAGGACATTTATTGCAGACCACTTACTGGCTTATTCTGACCACAGCTAGCCTTCAGGAAAGCACTAAGCCTGGTCTGTTCGGTAGTGTGGTTATCCAGAAATATGGAGAGAAAAATGTCAGTGACTTTTCAATTTTTGCCTATAAAAACTTTTTTTTTATTGCTGTGAGACTTATTATGGTATCCACTTTTCACTGGTCCGTACACAGTGCATTCAGCCCAGCCTCTCTTGTAGAGACAAGTTACCGTGGCGACTCTTATTTCTCCCCTCACGGTAACTTGTAGGCTGCAGGTTGAGTGACCGCCTGAGCAGCTCCTGGAAGCAGCCTAGCTGTCTTGGTTGATCAACAACAAAAAGTCCCATACCACTCTCCTCTCTTAAAGAACAATACAAGGCTACTGTCTGTCGGCTGTATAAAACACATATAATTCAGTCTGCTTCTACTCGCTGCCCAAACTCTTATCCTCATATCACGAGTTATTAATCACCCCGCCTCCACCTAGGCCTCGAGCCCACAGACGCAGCCGAGCGGAGATTTTGAAACCCAATCTCACTGTTTGCCCTATAACACAGTTAACGTAAGCCAATTTTTCAAGGTTAAGTGTAAAGCAAATTCAATTTTTTGATCCTCAGGATTTAAACCACCGATGACTATCTGAGAAAAAGGAGAGACGCCGGCGAGAGCACACAGACAACAAGAAAGTAGAAAATCACAAGTTTGGAACGGAACACTGGCCCAGGCTCAAATTGATCTCCAACATTATTTTCTCCTGTCTTTTCAATCTAAGCCAGTTACCGAAAAGCCAAAATGATGAGACATGCCCTGATCTAGACAAAATAATTTGACTTGGGCCTGGGTCTGTAATTATGTTGAAATGGCAAGCGATTATCATCAGTTGAATGTGTTGAATAGGATTCAAGGAAGTTGTACTTTTTTGTCCAAATGTAATGACCTCCCTTGATATATGGTAGTAAAAGACAACACAGAAGAGTTGATATCTCATATCCAAGACTTCTAAGGAACAGCTTTTTCTGGCCTGTAGGCCTGCAGAATATTCATTCTTACTGCACATGCACCTAATGATTCATAAGTTTCTACAAAAGCAGAATTCTCTTTAAATGCATTCTGGTGGCAGGGGACGAAACTTCTCTAGTAGTTTGTCCAAAAAGGAACGGATTTGAATTGAAACCCGACTTTCTGTCATTTCCGGAAAGGGACCTCGCGCCAACAACAATTATGTAACGCAACAGCTGGCTTCTTTAGTTTGTAGAAAGCGCTGTCTTCAAGTTTGAACATTGTGCATATTGCTAAATAACATGGTTCCAGTTTCTTTACCGTGACATTTCTTTTTGGGAATCGTCTTGGTAACAGAATGAAAAAATTGACCGTCAACAGTATCAGATATGCATCCTCCGGGAGGTCATTACTTTGTGATGTGGTATGTTCGAATCAGATGCTATCCACTAATGATTCACCAGTCCCTGAGACGCTTCGTTGAGTGCCTTGTATCAGTCAGTCAACCCTTTGCTTTAGGTCCACTATCACAGGAGGCTGCTGAGGGTGAGGACGGCTCATAATAATGGCGAAACGGGAATGAATGGAAACACATGTACAGTGCATTCGGAAAGCATTCAGACCCCTTGACTTTTCCACATTTTTACTACGTTACAGCCTTATTCTAAAATGGATTAAATCGTTTTTTCCCTCATAAATCTACACACAATACCCCATAATGACTGAAATATTACATTTACATAAGTATTCAGACCCTTTACTCAGTACTTTGTTGAAGCACCTATTGCAGCGATTACAGCCTTGAGTCTTCTTGGGTATGACGCTACAAGCTTGGCACACACCTGTATTTGGGGAGTTTCTCCCATTCTTCTCTGTAGATCCTCTCAAGCTCTGTCAGGTTGGATGGGAGCGTCGCTGCACAACTATTATCAGGTCTCTCAAGAGATGTTCGATCGGGTTCGGGTCCAGGCTCTGGCTGGGCCACTCAAGGACATTCAGAGAACTTGTCCTGACGCCACCCTGCGTTGTCTTGGCTGTGTGCTTAGGGTCGTTGTCCTGTTGGAAGGTGGACCTCCGCCCCCAGTCTGAGGTCCTGAGCACTCTGGAGCAGGTTTTCATCAAGATTCTCTCTGTACTTTGCTCCGTTCATATTTCCCTCGATCCTGACTAGTCGCCCCTGCCGCTGAAAAATATCCCCACAGCAGGGATGGTGCCAGGTTTCCTCTAGACGTGATGCTTGGCATTCAGGCCAAAGAGTTCAATCTTGGTTTCATCAGACCAGAGAATCTTGTTTCTCATGGTCTGAGTCCTTTAGGTGCCCTTTTGCAAACTCCAAGCAGGCTGTCATGTGCCTTTTACTGAGGAGTAGCTTCTCTACCATAAAGACCTGATTGGTGGAGTGCTGCAGAGATGGTTGTCCTTCTGGAAGGTTATCCCATCTCCACAGAGGAACTCTGGAGCTCTGTCAGAGTGACCATCGGGGTTTTTGGTCACCTCCCTGACCAAGGCCCTTCCCTCTCCCGATTGCTCAGTTTGGCCGGGCGGGCAGCTCTGGGAAGAGTCTCGGTGGTTCCAAACTTCTTCCATTTAAGAATGATGGAGGCCACTGTATTCCTTGGGGACCTTTCCAATCGGCAGACATTTTTTGGTACCCCTTCCCCAAATCTGTGCACCCACTCGACACAATCCTGACTCTCGGCGCTCTACGGACAATTCCTTTGACCTCATGGCTTGGTTTCTACTCTGATATGCACTGTCAACTGTGGGACCTTATATAGACAGGTGTGTGCCTTTCCAAATCATGTCCAATCAATTGAATTGACCACAGGAGGACTCCAATCAAGTTGTAGAAACATTTCAAGGATGATGAATGGAAACAGGATGCACCTGAGCTCAATTTCGAGTCTCATAGCAAAGGGTCTGAATACTTACGTAAATAAGGTATTTCTTTTTTTTATATATTAAAAAAAAATATATGTTTTCGCTTTGTCATTATGGGGTATTGTGTGTAGATTGGTGAGGTAAAAAAAGAATGTAATCACTTTAAGAATAAGGCTGTAACGTAACAAAATGTGGAAAAAGTCAAGGGGTCTGAATACTTTCCGAATGCACTGTATGTGATGCATTTGATACCATTCCACTAATTCCGCTCCAGCCATTACCACAAGCCCGCCCTCCCCAATTAAGGTGCCACCAACCTCATGTGGTACATAGCTAATTCTTGATATTTACTAGGCCCTAAATATTATGGCACAGTGATTCACATTGAATCTATCTTTGAGCTGTTTGTTTGCTATAACTTTATAGCAGGACAACATCCAGTTACTTATCACTTGTTGTGTCATGTGTGCCTGTTTCAGGGGGTAATTGTTTTTTGGGGTAAATTGTGCCATTTGGCCAGGGGCAAGATGAGTCAATGGCTAATCAATATACCCATGCAAAATATTCAATTTTGTCAGTTTTTACGCACAGTGTTTTGGAAGACACCTCACATTTGTGTGATTAGTCAAAGTTCAAATGATGAAAAATGCCTTCCTCAGTTGGGTTCGCCATCTAGGCTACAACTGAAGTTGTTTCTTCCCAGGCCTAATTGAAGGTATATGAGGTTGGTTACACTCCAGGGCCTGAGCCTATGTAAAAGTGTTAAAAAAGTACCAAGTGTTAGAAATGTGCTTCCTGCTTACCCCGTCCCTAGCTAACCAAATTACCCCAAACCCCTTTTACCCCAAACTATGTTTTCAAAACTGTTACGTTTACATGAATTCTGGTTATTTCCAGGGACACACAACATCCTGAAATATAGTAGATATCTTTGTTAGAAAGAATACTATATTTCCCTTGATGCAGTAATGCTGAATGTAAAGAATTGTGTCACGACATACCCCACTCTCCCGTATATACATAAGTACTTCACGTGAATTGTTTTGTTATTTTTATTATGTTTAAGGTTGATTGGGATACCAAAAGCTGTTTACATACAAACTGCCTGACACCCACCTTTGCCAGCAAACGTTCAGCCACCAACCTACATGTGGCCTGTCATCAGCATGTGACAGGTCTGCGGTGTTTGTCTTCCCTGTAAGCTAGAGGTAGTGTGACTCACGTTTTCCCACTCTTGAAAAATTGCAGTGTTGAGAGGCACCAAAGTGAGAGAAATACAAGTGCAAACAGCTTCGGCTCCCTCCAACACTGCTGAAATACACCAGACTGCCAAGATACCAGCTGGGTATAATTCAGTCTTTGGCTCCCAGTGCTATTAAGCTGTAATATAAAAGCCAACTGTAATATGACTACTGTTTTCTGCCTAGAAGCTGCAAAACTTTAAGCGACTCTTAAAGAGGTACAATCGTTTATTCAGACTTTTATTATGTATTTTCGCATTTTTTGATGTTGGAATAACAAACATTGATTTGAATAATAATGTTATAATATATAATAATAATAATAAGTATTTTTATTGGCGTACTAAACAATTTAATAAGAATCTTACTCCAAACCACATGAAGACAAACATTTGATACAACGAGACTCAAAAGCTGAGAATTTTCATAATTTTGTGGTGGGAATTGGACACGTCACAATTATCTTTTTCAAATGATAAGCTAACTATAAACATTTTGAATAATCTAATGCAACTGGTTGGCCAAGAATAATCATCAGAAAGCGTATCCAACGGATATATATAAAAAGGTCATACATTTTGATTAGTCAAATCAAAATGTACTTGTAATACCGTAAAGTGCTGAGAATATGAAGATTTCCTTAGGTACGTTTTTAAACTTGTTAATTCACGTCTATATCTGCCGCTCATCCTTACTGAACCCTTACTGAATCCTTACTCATCCCTTACTGAATCCTTACTCATCCTTACTGAACCCTGTTCCTCCCTCTCTGTCTGCTTTAACTGTTGATTTGCTAGTTTGATTGTCTGGCTGCAGCTCCTGCTTGCTCTGAGATTTTCTTCTGTAAATTAGAAACAGACAGTCTGACTGCCTAATGCCCCGGCTGGTTTTACAGAAACTCAACCTTTCTCAGGAGAGGTTAAATTAAAAGGATTTAGTAGTACGCTGATCTAGGGATCAGACTTCCTGTGACAATGCACACCTGTACATTGCAACCGTCATGAGATCTGAAGCTGGTCTTCTTTCTCAAAACACTGACGGATCATCATCATCTCCCACACAAGTGCAATTACTATTCGAGAAAAGATTGTTGTTAATTATGTTAGCACTATAATCTGCTTGCTGTTGGTTGGCTTTGGGTAAGCTCCAGGTAGCATGTGGTGTGTTGTGTAGTTGGTCTGTTTACTACGATGGAACCACACCAGATAACACGATGGGACAGTGTGGGGACGGTTATGGAAAACGACATGCTTCAGCCTGTATTGTACCGGTATCAATTCAAGTCACATATTGTTAAAGTCAGTGGCGCAACTTTCACTGGGGACGGGTCGGGACGGGACGGGGACGGGACGGGGGTGGACGGGTGTGACGGAGGGGGTGGGACGGATTAAATGGATTTAAAAAGAAATGTCCCCCACTTCTAAAACCAAAGTTGCGCCCCCTGTTTGTTCAAGTCCAATATGTAAAGTGTCTTAGATTGCCTTTTTATCTCATATTCCCCCTGTGTTTTGTTCATTTAAACATTTTCCATGCCCATTTGTTGTCGGGTTCCCACGCCATAGGTGCACAGATCTGTTTTTAACATGGCCCTTAGCTATTATGTTCTTAAGAATCAAACTCTCTGGGAAACATGTTGAGCTGCACTTGAAATGGGAAGGAGGGGACCGTGTTGTTCTTCGCCCGTCGCTTGGGGAGACGGTTTTCTCTTTGTGGCGGATCAGTACAATGGTTTCGAGCAGTTCCCCTGACCACAGACACTTTGTTAACTTTCTCAAGGGCGGAATTCAGGCCCAGTGGCCAGGGCCTCCTCCACAGTGACAGAGCAATGGAACATGCCCAATATGCATTACATCTGCCCCCAACATCTCCCATGGGACGGCATGTTTGCGAGTCAGTTCGAGATTACATTCTCCAGACCCGGCCTTAGCGCTTCTCAACGTGTGAGTGTAGCCAAAACGCAATAACAAATGTGGTTCTCTGTACCACAATTGGGCCTAAGACTGCAATTTCCAACTAAATATTGCAGCTGGAGACTGAAGTGCAATTGTGAAGGACATCATGAGCCTTCTACGCTCTGTTAAATTAGAATTACATATCCTGATTTGGCTTCCAGCTACGCTTATCTAAACGGCTCTCCAATTGTTGCCACTTTTATTAGGGGTTAACCTACTGGAGTTCGTAAGCGACAGACCAACAGACCTCCATGAAGTCTAAATGGGGGGGAAGTCCAAGATCCCGAATAGACGGGACCGTCTGATAACTAGACTAGTGGTGGAGCTGGCTAGCCATTCTTAGTATCTACTTAGCTAGTCATCTAGTAGAAATCAAAGCTAGCCAACCACGTGTCAATACACCATCAGCCCATCTCCTCCATCAGTGACAGTATAGCCTCTCATTTGTACAAGTGGACTAAGAGATTTACTCCAGCTCAAGTCTTTCACACTAATCATTCTTCATAGTGGAGGGTTATACCCAGGGCCGCTTAGCTCATGCATTATAACATACACTACCAGTCAAAAGTTTGGATACACCTACTCATTCAAGGGTTTTTCTTTATTTTTACTATTTTACATTGTAGAATAATAGAGACATCAAAACTATGAAAGAACACATATGGAATCATGTAGTAACCCAAAATGTGTTAAGACAAATCAAAATATATTTAATATTTGGAGATTCTTCAAAGTAGCCACCCTTTGCCTTGATGACAGCTTTTTGTACTGTAGGCTACATAAGCTTGCACACACACACTCCAATGTTCACAAACACCACACACATACACACACAGTCTTGGGGGACATACAATTCAGTCCCATTCAAAATCCTATTTTCCCTAAACCTAACCCTAACCTTAACATTAACCATAACTCTAACCTTAACCCAAAAACCTAACCTTAACCCTAAACCTAAACCTAACCCTAGCTCCTAACCCTAACCTAAAACTAACCACTATCTCCTAACTCTAACCCTAAACCTCATTCTAACCCTAACACTAATTCTAACCTTATCCCTAAACCCCTAGAAATAGCATTTGACCTTGTGGGGACCAACAAAATGTCCCCAGTTGGTCAAATTTGTCCCCACAAGCATAAGTTAAACACGTCCACACACACATCCACACACACACACACACACACACACACACACACACACACACACACACACACACACACACACACACACACAACCCCCAGACGCTCGCATACACACACACACACACACACACACACACACACACACACACACACACACACACAACCGCACACACACCGCACACACACACACACACACACACACACACACACACACACACATGCTATTATAGCGTATATATACACAGTGTGTGGTTAAATAACCCTGTCAGAGTGACAGTGGGACCCTGCTTGCACATGGATCCTATTTGTAAAGCTGGAGCCAACAGGCCCCGCTCTACTTGTATCTCCTTTTTGAGTTTTTTTCATTCAGCCTTGTTGTCAGTGACACCACACTCCAAACCAGTGACGTTGTTGGTGCCGATGAATACTTTGTCCGTGTCTGTCAGACCAAGTAAAAACAGACACCTCGCTGCATGTGTGTGCTGCTGTTAGCTTAGATGGATCTAGTTAAAATAAACGATGGGAAAAGTAGGCTATAGGTGCCACCTGACCTGAACATCTTATGTCCATATGGGATTGGTTTGTTTCTCAGGGAGGGTTCTTCTTCTTCTCTTTTCTAGAGAGTGAAAGGGTTCTTCTTCAGTCTCTTTTCTAGAGAGTGAGTGTATTTTAATCACTGTACCCATTTGGAGCATAAAACCACCACAATAAGAGACATTTACATTTTAGTCATTTAGCAGACGCTCTTATCCAGAGCGACTTACAGTTAGTAGACAAGACCAACACCAAAATAACACGCGTGCTTATCTAACCCCTTTTATAACTAATACATTTCAGCCTCTACCTGTTCCTGAGGCATTATGCTTACACTAACCCCTTTTATAACTAATACATTCAGCCTCTACCTGTTCCTGAGGCATTGTGCTTTCTAGTTTTCTACTGTCCTGAAGCTCCCAATCTCAGGTCAAGTATTTTAGGTTGGAATTCAGAAATAAAATACTCACCACTGTAAAATCACTGGGAATTCGGCCCATGTTCTACATGTCAAAGTGAGCTGCTGCCCCTGCTTATAGTTTAAATCAGCTGATGGTCGATGCCAAGTTTACTTCGAACAATATTAAAGGCATTATCTGCAGTCATACTGTATTTGAATGATTTAGCGAAGACAATATCTGCCGTTATGCCGTGGATTATCTTGTCATTGGATGTCATAGATAAATGGAATGCAATGAATAGTTCCATTCCTCTCTAGCTTTCTTCATAGGTTCTGGCTTCTAGGGAGTTTCTCCTAGCCACTGTGTTTCTGCATCTGCATTGCTTGCAGGTTGATGTTTATTGTCATGAATCTTGTCCTGGAGGCAGAACTGAGCGATTTCCACTAGATGTGCCAGTTGCAAAGTCAGAATATTGTAAAATGTATGAAAACAAAAATGTGCTTTTTGGTCTTCATTTAAGGTTAGGGTTAGACATTAGGGTTAGCAGTGTGGTTAAGGTTAGGTTTGGCATTAGGGTTAGCAGTGTGGTTAAGGTTAGGGTTTGGAATTAGGGGTTAGCATTGTAATTAAGGTTAGGTTAGGCATTAGGGTTAGCAGTGTGGTTAAGATTAGGGTTAAGGTTAGTTTAAAAATCATATTTTATTACTTAAAATCTATTCCAGCTAGTGATCACTCTGCAGAGCTGCCTCCAGATAAAAATGGTGGAAAATGTTAACCTGTGCATTGCTTGCACTCTGGGGTTTTAGGCTGGGTATCTGTAAAGCACTTTGTTACAACTGCTGAAGTAAAAAGGGTTTATAAAATACATTTGATTGATGGATGCATGGATGGCTGGATGGATGGATGATGGAGATTGGATGGATAGATGACAAAAGCGGAGGGGAAAAGGATGTGGTGCATCCCAAGCAGCATCATTGGTCAGTTGAGACACAAAGAAGCCACTGATTAGATGTTTATGAGTAGAGAGAAGTGAGCGAGAGAGAGAGAGAGAGAGAGAGAGAGAGAGAGAGAGAGAGAGAGAGAGAGAAGGACGTAGCCTACCTCACCAGTCACCACACAATGGTAAAGAAGAGAAGATTGAGATTTTGGATGATGAGCTCATGTTGTGGCCAAGATAAAGTCTTTGGCTAATTGAATGGATGGGCTTAGAAATGAAAGGACTGCTAATTTTTTTCAGTCTCTCGTTTGTTCGGAACTTCTTTGAGGTCACTGTGTACAGTAATGGATGGTGGACTGAATAGTCCCCCTCAAAGACCGTCCAGGTTTACCTCATCTTCCCATTATCACCGTTAGCATAGAATGTCTTAGGTTTCGCCAGTTCACGATGGTGAAATTGGAAACATACCCTAGTCGCTGTGCACACCCGCTCTCTTTCTTTTAAGTTCCTCCTTTCTTTTGAATGTGGGGAGAAGACAAAGCAGGCTTTCGAGGTCAAAGTTCACACCTTGAACCATCTGGACAGCGATCACATCCAACCAATAAAAAGCATCAAGGCCCAGGAGGGATTATAGTCTAATTGTAGTAAAAAACAACCCACCTCTCTTTTAGCAGGATTCATGTGTGTGTGTGTGTGGTTGTGTGTGTGTGTGTGTGTGTGTGTGTGTGTGTGTGTGTGTGTGTGTGTGTGTGTGTGTGTGTGTGTGTGTGTGTGTGTGACCCATGGAATATAGACAGAATAGAGAAAGAACAGTATATAGAGTGTCCATTAGTTTCAGTGTACTTCTTGTATGATGATTTTCCTACTAGACATACTAGATGCCATCTTCAAATGATTATATAGATACAGGTAACTGCCAAAAAAAGGGAAACACCAACATAAAGTGTCTTAATAGGGTGTTAGGCCACCACGAGCCAGAACAGCTTCAATGTGCCTTGGCATAGATTTCAATTGTCTGAATTCTATTGGAGAGATCCGATACCATTCTTCATCATTTGGTGTTTTGTTGATGTGGTGGTGGAAAACGAGTTCAGGCAGCGAGCCGCTGCAGAATCTCCCATAAGGTGTTCAATTGAATTAGAGATCTGGTGACTGAGATGGCCACGGCATATGGTTCACATCGTTTTCATGCTCATCAAAAACATTCAGTGACCACTGCGTGCCCTGTGGATGGGGGCATTTGTCATCCTATGGGGGCATAGCCATGGTAGCCAAAATAATGGCCTGCCCAGCATGATGGGATGTTAATTGCTTAATTAACTCAGGGAACCACACCTGTGTGGAAGGCATCTGATTTCAATATACTTTGTATCCCTCATTTACTCACGTGTTTCCATTATTTTAGCAGTTACCTGTACATACTGCAGCCTATATGAATTAATCACAGTGAAGAGATGCGAAGCTCACCAACACACTACCTTTTACAGTACCTCCCTCAACATGATGTTTGTCTTTACTGGAGCATCTTTACTGTATGCGTTCGTGTGCGTGTTTTTGTCGTGCGTGTGTGCGTGCGTGTGTGTGTGTGTGGTATGTAATCACAGGTGGCTGAGAAATGTGTTGTTTACCGCATGCATCTGTTTCCTGTATGTCCCTAACTATGGTCACACCCAAAGACTCACATTTTCCCAGATCGCCGACCGGATCACTTCCTGTATCTAGCGTGGTGTAACTGACCTCAACTGACTTTTGTAGGCAGTGTTATCTATCTTCTCTGGCCTGGCATATAGTGTGCATCATTTGTGCGTGTTGGAGGAAAACATTACGACTTCGGACCTAAGGAGGCTGTGGTCAAAGCCTTAAAATGGGGTGTGAAATTCCTCTTTTGGCTAAATGGTGGTTTGTGTTAGATTGCATGCTTACTCATAGTTGGCTGTTCCCCCACCCCTTGACCAAGATATATCCTTGTCCATATCTTGTAGGACATTTTCCCCTAAGTAAAAGTTATTTGAATTTTTGAGTCCAAACCTCAAAATATCCCAACACCGACTCACATACTTCGGTGACCCATGACTGAACTAACAGAGGGGGTATTCACAGTCATACAGATTCTTTAGAGAGGAATTGTGGGTATATTTGATTTGAAATGTGTCCCAGAATTCTTCCCTGACACCCTGAAGGTTTTCTGGAATCAATTGTCGCCTCGACAAGAGTGTCACCACTCTCAAAGAAAGACTCTCTCTCAATAAACCCACAGTCGCTTCTCCATAATTAAACTGTCGGCTTCACCAGGCATTGAGTGGTTTGGCTAGGGTTTACTCAAGTTCACTCATTGAGAGAGCATGTTACTCAATAAAACTGAATGATTTCTACCTCTGTAGCTCGGTTTGGTAGAGCATGGCGCTTGCAATGCCAGGAATGTGGGTTCGATTCCCGGGACCCCCCATACATAAAAATGTATGCGTGACTGTAAGTCGCTTTGGATAAAAGCGTCTGCTAAATGGCATACATTGTAGGTGGATATAATGTATGCTAATGTTCTCAGTAGTGGGTCACTTCAGCATTTACTCATTGTACTCCCAGAGCTCATGCCTGTCATGCAACTTTTTTCAAATCATCATTAGAGTCATCATGCTGCATTAGAATGTATTAAAAATCTAAACATATAGTCCAACATTTGTATCACACAACTAAAGTTGCATAAATAACTCATATATTTAGAATAGGAGGACCTGTTTCTTTAGGTAACCGCTCCCAACACAGAATAGCCTCGTGCGCACTCCCTCGTAAATCGTTTGGAGAAAATATCCTTTCTATTTTATTCAGCAATGTTCAATTGTATTCTTCATACTATAAAATAATATAAAATAATGCCACATAATTCTAAGCAAATCTTGTCTGCTAAATGAACTAGTGTAGCCCACAGCCATATGGCATAGCCAGATCAGGGCCTAACCTAAGGACAACTCAGAGTATGCTATTCTGTTCTTCTGAAATAGACTACATTTTCATCATATCATGTTTCTTTAGAGCTGTCTAAAATAAATAATGGATTTATTGTGATGGTACTACCTAGTCATCTCTTTGAAAATCAGCCATAGAATGCCAAGTATTTCATATACTGTACCTACAGTACTTAAGTGACGCCTTAAAGTGGTCACAAATGTGTAGGGGGACAAAGAAGTTCTAAAGGGAATTCAGCTTATCGAAACCGACACTTGAAATCAGTATATGGGTCCGCTCTGTGACTTTCCTGTCTGATGCCTACATCACAGGTTTGGGGACAATGGTAGTTACTGTGTGGTCGTCATTCAATCCCAAAGTGCTGCAACGCCGGTAACATTGACAGTGAGTGATGTCATAAAAATTATGTCATCGCGGCTGCCTTCGGGAAGAACAAAGACCTTACCCTAACTGAAGACATGGCAAATCTGATCTGTGGTCAGATTAAAGCCAGAGATCACTGGGAAGAAGAAAGACCTACCTACAGTAAAGACAAACTGATCTGTGGTCAGATTAAAGCTATATGGGATCACTGGGGAGCGTGACGAGACCTAATAACATACATGCGCATTATTAAGGGACTTCTGCAACTTCTCCTTTTTAGAGTGAAGGAGTGGGAAAGATATTTTGTTGACTCTTTCTGGGGTTTCACCCATCGACGCCTCATGTCAAGATGCTCCGGAATGACTTTAGTTTACATACTTCGAGCTGAGGGATGACAGATCTGTTTATGTAGTATCTCAATGTGACCTGTACAGCAGAGGAGGCTGGTGGGGAGAAGCTATAGGAGACGGCTCATTGTAATGGCTTAAATGAATATTATATAACTGTTATCAAACGATCAGACATAAAGGAAACCACATGTTTGACTCCTTCCATTAATTCCATTCCAGCCATTACAATGAGCCTGTCTCCAACACCTCCCACCAGCCTCCCTCTGATGCAACAATTCTCCCAGAATACTGTCCATTTTACTGTCCCTCAGTAGCCTTACTGTAAAGAGGCCGGTCATTTACTTCATGGCTTATTTTGTTGTTTCATGGCACAAATACTGCATTATTTCTGCCTGCTGATTTAGAAAAGCTATTTGGACTCAGATGGAAACTAAGTAGTTGTACATTTTCTGTAGGCCTACGGGGAGAAACAAAAATGTATGCTTGTGTAATTGTTGTGGACATTTTTAAAGAAGCCCTCTACAGTAAAATGCTGAGAGTTTGTATACACAACACAGGCCCAGCATCTATATCTATACCAGCACACATGTGCATACACACACACACACACACACACACACACACACACACACACACACACACACACACACACACACACACCCCACCCACAAAACATAACATAAATACATACATACATGTGCCTGGCTGGGTCCAATTAAAACCCCCATAACTGTCTTACCCAATCAACACTCCTCATGGGTAGCACCACAGATATCTGTATCTGTCCACGCACTGCCTGCCTCTAAGTGTTCAATTAACAATACCTCACTGCCTGCCTCTAAGTGTCCCAATTAACAATACCTCACTGCCTGCCTCTAAGTGTTCCATTAACAATACCTCACTGCCTGCCTCTAAGTGTTCCATTAACAATACCACACTGCCTGCCTCTAAGTGTTCCAATTAACAATACCACACTCTAAGTGTTCCATTAACAATACCTCACTGCCTGCCTCTAAGTGTTCCATTAACAATACCACACTGCCTGCCTCTAATGTTCCATTAACAATACAACACTCTAAGTGTTCCATTAACAATACCTCACTGCCTGCCTCTAAGTGTTCCATTAACAATACCACACTGCCTGCCTCTAAGTGTTCCATTAACAATACCACACTCTAAGTGTTCCATTAACAATACCTCACTGCCTGTCTCTAAGTGTTCCAAATTATCTACCCAACACCACACTGCCTGCCTCTAAGTGTTTCATTAACACAATACCTCACTGCCTGCCTCTAAGTGTTCCATTGGCAAACAATACCACACGCCACTGCACTCTAAGTGTTCCATTAACAATACCTCACTGCCTGCCTCTAAAGTGTTCCATTAACAATACCACACTGCCTGCCTCTAAGTGTTCCATTAACAATACCACACTGCCTGCCTCTAAGTGTTCCATTAACAATACCTCACTGCCTGCCTCTAAGTGTTCCATTAACAATACCACACTGCCTGCCTCTAAGTGTTCCATTAACAATACCACCTGCCTGCCTCTAAGTGTTCCATTAACAATACCTCACTGCCTGCCTCTAAGTGTTCCATTAACAATACCTCACTGCCTGCCTCTAAGAACGCGTGTTCCATTAACAATACCTCACTGCCTGCCTCTAAGTGTTCCATTAACAATACCTCACTGCCTGCCTGTAAGTGTTCCATTAACAATACCTCACTGCCTGCCTCTAAGTGTTCCATTAACAATACCTCACTGCCTGCCTCTAATTGTTCCATTAACAATACCACACTGCCTGCCTCTAAGTGTTCCATTAACAATACCACACTGCCTGCCTCTAATGTTCCATTAACAATACCACACTGCCTGCCTCTAAGTGTTCCATTAACAATACCTCACTGCCTGCCTCTAAGTGTTCCATTATACAATACCTCACTGCCTGCCTCTAAGTGTTCCATTAACAATACCCACACTGCCTGCCTCTATGTTCCATTAACAATACCACATTGCACGGTATTGTCTCATTTTTCGAGGTTGACCATTGATTCAATGGAATATTTGGACAGTTTACCATGAGAACATGGTTTGATAAGCTATGTTGGTCGAGCAACGTTATAAATCTCTGCCAAAAGCGTTGCCCCCCAATGCATGCGTGGGATTTTAGAATACTGTACGTACCTGGCTAACAAGCGCTTTTCAGTCACGCTCTGGTGCAGTCAATAGACAGGCATTATCATCTATTATTATTATTATTATTATGAAACATAAATGCTCTGCTTAGATGTTGTCAGACAGCCACGGTGTAGAATAGTGACTTTATTTGGTTGTGGAGATTAACAAAATCCCTACCAGTATTTATATTTATCAGTTGAAAAGTCTGCCTTCCATTGTGCTCTATACTCCACCTGTAGACAGACACCACAAGGCTTTAGGTTTAATGTCCTTTTAGGCTTTACTGTACATCTAAGCATAGACTCATCATGGAATGCTACCAGGCACCAAACGTCTTTTTAATCTCTCATATCAATTATCTGCGTAGTTTATCAGTAAGAGAACATCTGTCCCACTGCTGGGGTGGCATTTCAACCAACAAATCTATGTGATGACGTTGAATCAACGTGGAAAACAGATTGGATTTTCGAAAAGTCATCAACATAAGGGCATTCCGTCTTTTTTTCACCCAACTTTTAACCTAAATCCAATGACATGGTGACATTGCTGAATTCACGTTAGTTCACAATTTAACCAAATGTAAATCAAAACTAGACGTTGAACTGACGTCTGTGCCCAGGGTGTCTTCTTCAAAGACCTGGGACTCACTACTATCACACTACTGACAACAATGGTAGTGTGTCAGTGCTGTCTCCACAGCCTAGGCAAGGCAGAGGAGAGGGCATCATCAGACGCCGTTTGATTTAGAGTCATCGGCAACTTCCGGGACCCTTGATTACCAGAAACCTGCTTTCATGTGGTCAGTGTTCTAAAGAGGGGTCACTGTTATCGATTCAATAATCTGAGGCATTTAAAGGGAGCAACAGGACGAGCATTCTTGTTTCGAAAAGGGCTTGACTCTTCGGAAATAGACCTAATCCATCTTCCAGGCAAAATGAGAGGAGAGGAGAATTCCCCAGATAGCGAGGCGCAGCATCTCTTTAAACAGAGCCCCCCCTACACACACACCCATGCACACGCACACGCACACACACACACTCCTTTTCAAAACCTCCAATTGAACTTCCTGGAATGTGCCCCACAATGTAAGAAGTCGGAGCTTAAGAAGTCGTCCAGTTTTTGGATGAGGTGGAAGAGGCTAACGATGCAGATTAGAGGAACGGCAGGACATTATGTAGTCTGGGTTAACAACCATGCAGAGGCTGGAACAATGACCCATTTGAATGGAATGTGCTGTAGTTCCACTGAGACGCTCAATCGCCTTAGACCGATACAGCCACTGTGAACGTGTAGCCTATGGATAGGTTAACATGTAGAACATGATATTAGTTACCAGTCATAGAAATACCAAAAATAACAGCACTATCTTCCACAATTAAACAAAACACAATTTTCAGTTGGAAGTGCATGGGATAACGGCTTTCTTAGCCTAACATGTAGCACATGTACAGTAGCTGCGTCCAGGGTAGCCTATGGATAAACAGACAACATCCACTTAGGAATCTTTTGAAAGCATTTGAGCCATGGTTTATCAGTCCTTTTGGGCTTTAAATGGAACTGAGTGCCAAGCCTTAGCAAGAAAGGCTGGCAGATGTAGTAGGAAGTGGTGGTGCTTCTGTTTCTGTGTCTAATTAGTCTACGTCTTTGTCTTCCTGGTGATAATAGTCAAGAATGAACAAGACCCTTTTGATGCTCACTCCAGGATTTCCTCTTCACTACAGATGTAGGATCATAATTTGATCACCCTGTTGCAGGGAGAACCTCCCTGCAATACAGGATCATTTAAAACTTGTAGTGTATTTCAGGTTTAAAAAGGTTTCTGAAGTTTGTAATCTCCACTTGATTTTCCCAACAGAAAATGTTTTGTCCTCTACAAAAATCTCCATCCATAATAATTCCCATTTCCTGTATGCCTTGCAAGATTATTTTCCTGCTGTAGCAAACTGGCTCAAATTTAAGATCCTACATCTGTAACCGTCATCTGCCCACTCTCCTTTTCTCCTATTAGCCAAGAAAACGGAGGACTTGACTTTCCCCTCTTTCTTTTGCCAATTTCAATGATTCATTAATGCTTTTGTTATTCTGTGATCCTGACAGGCTACATTTAGTAAGGGATGTATGTTCCAGCTGACGCACGTAGTTGTTGCTTATTGTTTTTCACTTGGCAGGAGTTGAAACGAAACCCATTTCACATCATGTAGTTCTTATCTGGATTTCACAGGAAAAATGAATAAATGATCCAAATAATACTAGAAACCACAAGCTTCTAGTTTTTCTCCAACTTTTTACTGGAAATACATTTTCCAGACAGGTCATCAACAACGGAATAAGTGATTCGATTCCAGTCATAGAAATACAAAAACACAACATTATCATCTGCAATTAAACAAAACAAAATTCTCAGTTGGAATTACTTGGGATAATGGCTTTCTTCTTCCATTATAGTTCACGTTCCGGAATCAAACATGTGTGTCCTTCCTATTAATGGCCTACTGTGCTACAAAATTGTTAGCCACCTGCTGGAAATGACTCGCCATCAAACGGTTCAAACCGCGATCATCATCAGTCTGCTTGGACCACAGAGGTGCGGGTCTACACTTCAGGAGAAAGACAGACCGTTTGGATCATTTGTTTATCGTCTGGCTCGCCTGGGTGTGGCCAACCCATCTGCAGGAAACTCAATGACTCACATCAAAGTCATACAGTAAAAAAGAGAGCCACATTTTCTTGGTTTGACTTTGACCGCACCAGCGACTAACCCCAGCATCACGCATGATTTATAGACATCTAGTCTGGACCCAACTGTGGGGATGGGGAACGCTCCTTTTACAATTGCACAGGACACAAGCCCTCCGATTCAACTCCCCTCAATCCAAGTCAGAGATAGTCAGGGTGGACTCCAGGCAGCATACTGAGCTAGACCACCTGCCCCCTGCTCCCTGACGTTTTTGGGATTGATGCGTGGTGATTGTGTCTGACGTGGAGGGTGGAGGAGGCGAAACCCAACCCAACCCGAGGCAATACATGCTGTGGATCCATTAATAAGAACCAGTTCCGATGTGCCGGGTCGAGAAGGTTTACAACAACATGGGTTACATCCAAAGACCTAAACCACAATTACTTAACCGAAGTTCCCAGCGTTTGAATCTCTCCCAGTCAGTGGAATGCTTTAAAAGCAAACATAAAAAGCATCATGTCATTCATTCCCATAACCCCATACATGGTAACGGTTCTTTACATATGATGATTACAGTTTGGAGACATATTGTTTGTTTAGAACCACAGACTGACTACCAGCTGCTAAAGGCAAAAGGCAGTCTGCTGCTAAATTCTGTAAGTCAACACAACGACCGACAGGCATCTGGGCATACATTACGTACCCTTATGTTGTTGGTTGTGCATTCATATGTATTTTACTGTATAGCCACTGTGACTTCAGCAGACAGATTCAAATGAGGAAGGGAAAATAATGCTGAGAGAAGTGATTTGTGACTGTTAGTGACCCCAAGGAAAGTTTGCACCCTGCCTCATGTTGATTGGCAGATATGACCACCCTGGTCATGGGACTGTAAGGCCCGATTTTTCTCACGTTGCCATGACTCCACTGGGCTGGAGCTTGTCCAGTTATCGGTCTGGCATAGAGAGAGGGAGTCTACCTTTTTTTGGATTCTTCTTTTAATCTTTGACTTCCAAATCGTAATCAGAAACAACAATGCTGCCTTCTCTGTTCTCAGTTTGTCTCCACATATCTTTTACAGATGGTTTAAATCTGTTCAATCAATAAATCGCCAGGACTAAATAGCATTTAGTTATGTGAGCGCATAAACATGAGCTGATAGTTAATCAAAACTCAATTCCTTATGGTGCGCTGGAGTGATGATAGAATCTCAGAACACCACATTGTTCCAAGCGTTCTGCCTTTGGCACAAATCGACAGACCAAGAAAACAATTACCCTGCTCAAGCACCGTCCAACTGCTTTTTTACACTGCACCTCAATCCGCGTGCTGTAAGCACTCCCAAACCTGCTGTTTCTTTGAAAAATGTTATTAAGATCACATTTTTGGGGGCATGGACTCTTCATTCCGATCTTATTTTTCCTAGGGACTTGCTCTATCATTGCGTCAAGAGTAGGCACCAAATAAACCCTCACAGCTATCTCCAAAACCTCTAAAAAATAACCTCCAAGATAGCCCTCTCCAAAACCTCTAAATAACCTCCCAGATAGCCCTCCAAAACCTCTAAGTAACCTCCAGATAGCCCTCTTTTCCAAAACCTCTAAATAACCACCAGATAGCCCTCTCCAAAACCTCATTCAAACCTCCAGAGCTCTCTCCAAAACCTCAACTAACCACAGTCACCGTCAATCTTGGTTTGATATTGTAAATAAAACATCTGTTTTTATTCCCCAAGCTCATACAAATGCAGGTCATTTTGCCATGGCAAGCTGTTATCCTCAGGCTGACTTACAGGCCTGCCAATTAGGGTTAGTGCCTTGCTCAAGGGCACATCGACAGATTTTCCTGGTAGAACTCAAGGATTTAGAACCAGCGACCTTTAGTTTACTGTCTTTTAGCGGCTTTCTTACCCACTAAGCTACCTGTTGCCATGTATCCATGCGGCATCACATCCGATCATCATTCACGAAGATATTCGCATAGCAGAAATCCCCAAGAGACATATTCACTTGTAATGTGGAGTACCTTCAAGGCTTACTTCCACTATCCCATATGTGCCATTCATGCTACCGTGATGTTTTTTGATTGAAATCCTCCATCTTCTCTGGTCTTCCTGGGTGCTTAGGCCACTTGTCTCTTGTCCCCCATTGCTGTGTTTTTTAAACAAAGCTAGAGAAACTGACAGATTCCAGCTGGGCAGCGCCTTTGGTTTTATGGGATAAAATCATATTGGTATTACAGACAGTTGATGTTGTGGAGCTTTGTGTTCTTCACTTGGCTGTTTGAGCTTGATCTGCCTTTCATTCAAACCACAAAAATAGCATCATCAAATCTTACACTGCAGGGATATTGTTACTTCTAAAGTGCAAAAAAGTCTACTTTTCTGGTTTGTTCCCTTTCCAGTTCTCCATTAAAAGCTGATGGTATTGACACCTCTTGTCAAACAACCTCTTTTTCTTTTACAACTCCCCTGAGTATAAAGAGAGTAGTGGATAGTGCTGTAACCATCACACCATTCAAGGGCCTCAATATCACTGTTATGATAGGCGTGTACAAAAATGCATTTGTTCATTCTATCAAATATAGGTATAGGCCCATCACAGGAAGTATTCACTATTGTAATACATCATAGAAGCACAATACATCCGTCCCACTTCCTGATTGGCTGCTTGCCCAAACAAAGGAGGTTGACACATGGTTTGGGGCGTGTTGATGGATTCGCTTTTGAGGTCAGAAGTGTGTGTGTGTGTGCGTGTGTCTGTGTGGGGGGACTAGAGCATTCTTTTGCACACCATAGACTCGAGACTTTGTGGGCTGCAGTGTCATGCTAACAGGCTCTTTAACGTTTATGTTGATAAGGCAGCTGTTGTCCTTGATTAACATGCACTGTGGTTTCTGCTGTTTGTTAATCATGTTCCATGAATTATCTTTAGAGCCAGAAAAAAAAACATCCAGGTCACTGAATAGATATATGAGTGTCTGGTTGATGATGTTTGACTGATTTCTACAGATTCCTGACCAGGAATGATTATGAATATTTGGTTTCTGGGCCCGTATTCACAGAGCATCTCAGATTAGGAGTGCTGATCTAGGATCAGGTCTTCCCCCTGTCCATATAATCCTATTCATTATCTAAAATGCAAATCTGATGCTAGATCACCACAATGATTCTTCATCAGGTTACTTCAATGGTAACGATCTCACAAATCTCTATACCATAATTCTAAAGATAAGTTTGTACTTCCCGATGGCCTTCACCTAAAGTAGGTGTACATGTATTATTCGTTGTGACTTAGCACTCCAAAAATCACTTTATACACACCGTTCCTTACCACTACAAGGGTTGTCACTGTTGTAATGTTATCGAACCTTCATGAACATAACGTATTCTGATGCAGGGACCACAAACCCAGATATCTAACAAAGGAGTCTCTATAATGTTAGGTATATCACTAACTATATCACTGAGGACATTCACCTCGCGACTTCGTTGAGGAAGTCTTTCCCATCCGGCCAAAACAATGGTTGATCTGATTGTCTTATACAAGCTATTTTTGTGAATACTTAGTTAAATTGGTGGTGTCAATGAGTCAAGCCACATCACCCCCATATAATTAAGGTGGGAAAGATAAGTTTGTCTGCCGAGCCTAAACCTCATGAACCATGTCATAGAAGGCTGGCTACATTTTTATTCCAACCAGATCCACATACCATAGATTAAAATTACTAATACAATTCCATACCTCTTACGCAAGTTCATAAGCACATTATGACTATAAGCCTATTAAAATACATTTACAGTTATTTGTTGTGTGTTTGTTTTTTAAATAATAATTATCTTGTCCATACTGTGTTATAACAGAAAAATATTCCATGGAATACACTTCTGTTTTCATCCCTTTCTTTTTTTCCTTTCACTATCTTATTAATCCCCTGTTAATATTCGTGTATAATTTTATAGGTATTTCCCAACAGGGCTCCTGGTGCAGGCGTCTGGGACCAGCCTGGACAGAGGGGACTCTAAACGACCTTGCCCTTTCGCACTTACAGATCGGTTCCAGTCTTTGTCAGTTCTGAATGAGGGCGCGGAGAAAGCACACCCATTAAATCCTATAAAAAAATATCAGATCATAATACTCAGCTGCCGAACTAAGCACTCACTTACTGCCAGAGAACAGATTATCCTTTCATTTCACCTACTTGTAATTTTTTATCCATTAAGGAGCTCATATCATTTTATTTGTTTTTAGATTGAGCTATTGGTGTTGTCATAAAAGTGACATTTTTGTCGATGGCAATAACCCGTTTCCCTTTTCTGATTTGTTAAAATAACACTTTCGTTCTACTTTTTAACAGCATCCAACTTAACACATGACACAGTTACCGCTGCGCGTTTCCTGATACCTTTATGCGTAATTGGCGAAGTCCGGGTCCCCCGTTATTCTATTCATCTGTTTATATTTTTTTGTCGACATTTCCAAACATTGTTTCCCAAGGATGCTCGTCCTACTCGATGATTGGTGTGTTTTCGCTGCTTATCAGCCGCTTTGAGAGATGGGAGGAGTCACCAGCAAAAAGAGCGGCGTCCACCAAACTCCATCAAAGCCCGCTGTAGTTGGAGAGCCCACGCCGGCCACAGACCCGTTCACTACCCTCCAACCCCGGATCACCAAAGCAATAACATCCTCCCTTCCATGGCAATCTCATCTTTTTCTATTTTTGATTTACACATATATTAATCAGTTATGCATTTTTTTGTAACACTTTTTGTCGAGGACATTTGTAATAATTTCTGAAATATTTCTGTTTTACATCCCTTTTCATGTTTTGAATAATCGTATTGGTATAATATTTTAGATTCACCGTTTTCCATTTATATGTGGTTGCAACTGTTCCAATACATTATTTGCTTTTGCATGCCCCAAATTCGTGCTGTCCCAACTGCCCATGCATTTTTTACAATAACTAAAATACTATCCTGTGCATAAAAACTTTTCTCCGTGTGAATCGTTATCAGAAGATTACAAGGAAATTACCACTCATAAACCTTAATTGCATCTCAAACCTTGACCCACTGTCGTCCAACCCGCTTCCACTATTAAATCATTAACATGAGCAGCAGAAATGTCATGAGAGAAAGTAAGTGTAACACCGCATACTTTTCTGTCTACAGTTCTTAATAATATCATTAAACCGCTCCAGACGCTTTCTGGAATTATTAGACTGAACTGTGGGCTGAGTGTGAAGGATACTCTTACCACCCTTAATATACACCTCCAAGTGTTTATCAGTTCCTGCTGTTTCAACACAGTGGGGGAATTAGCCTGGCTGGCTGCATAGCCTAGTGCCTCGGAGTAAAGCTACGCTATAGTTTGGATTCATGTGTGAATTGCTAAAAAAGCATTCTGGGTAATTAGCAGAGTATTCACATTATCTTCTTTATATTATCTTTTTTCATACTTATTTTCTCTTAATTGTCATCCATTGTTTTATTAACTATCTTGCCATACTGTACGTTTGGATGGCTATATAAAGGTATTCATATTTTGTAGGTGAATTGAAATAAATAAGCTACATATATAAATAGTCTCTCTCTCTCTCTCTCTCTCTCTCTCTCTCTCTCTCTCCTCTCTCTCTCTCTCTCTCCCTCTCTCTCTCTCTCTCTCTCTACTGCACCTGCTGTCTCGACCTCTGGATGCTCAGCTATAAAAGCCAACCTACATTTTACTTCCTGGGTGCTGACCTGTTGCACCCTCTACAACCACTATGACCTCTACAACCACTGTGATTATTATTTGACCCTGCTGATCATCTTTGAATGTTTTAAAATCTTGAAGACAATCTGACCTTAATAGCCATGTACTCCTGCATAATCTCCACCTGGCACAGCCAGAAGAATCCCACCACTCAGAGCCTGGTTCCTCTCTAGGTTTCCTTCCTAAGTCCTCCTTTCTAAAGTTTTTCCTATCCACCGTGTTCTTCTTCTCATTCTTGCTTTTGGGTTTTTAGGCTGAGTTTCACATAAGCACTTTGTGACATCTGTTGTTGATGTAAAGGGGCTTTATAAATACATTTGATTTGATTTGATTTAATTTTTACTTATTCTCATATACCATTTATATTTGTATTTATTCCAATTAGTTTAGATCTTTTTTTTGTTGTTTTTTTTGTTATCAAATGTGAAGCAAAATACTGCTTATGTGATTTCTGGCATCTTCTTGGGCAGTATTAGATATGGCGCCACATTTCTGTTTATCCTTGCTATATACATTTAAACCAGCATAAAAATAAATTTAACATTTTTTTCTCAACTCAACAAAACACTGATTCTCTCTGTGTCTTTTACCACAATCAGAATGTTTATGCCAGTGCTAGCTTTACTGGATACTACAGTTTAGCTTTGGCTTGGACGTGTGTCTACATTAGGCTTATATAGGTCTCCAGAATGTCACTTGTAATGATACCAGTGGATGCCTGTCTGTATGCCTTCCTATGTGAGGCACTGTGTGTGTGTGTGTGTGTGTGTGTGTGTGTGTGTGTGTGTGGACACTGCTGTGTGGGAGCTGCTCTCTAATGCTGAGAGCACTGTTCTGAGATCCTACCACTCAGGCAGTGAGGATTAAAAGGAATTGCTTCGGCCTCTTCTGCAGTGGGAATTAACTCCAGCCACCAGAGCTGTGCCAACCTCTGTTTAAATGTCACTGTGCCTTGCCATTCCACGTAAAGCATGGAGTGGTTTGGATAGAATGATACTGGGGATGAGTGTGTGTGTGTGGTTGTATGTGTGTGTGTGTGTGTAATGAGACCACCCCCACCGTACTATTATAAGAGTGCCATGGCACATTTAGCACAACACATCAGTGAAGATGGCGCTAATGGTTTCCATGGGAGGTGGTGGCTTGTGCCACTGTCTCTATGCTGCTAGAATGGTTTCCAGGCTTGTAACAGTACAGCCAACACTCAACAACAGCCAACGCCCATCCATAGATTACTGTGAAACTCTATTACCTGCTGTGGCATCTGGTAGGTTGTTTATGATGTAAATCCAAAGATAATGTACACTTTCGTCTTCATGGGCTTTTAATTGGCAACGTGTATGGTTTGATGCTATAGAATCTTTTCTTATAGTGTGGATGATACTGCAGGCAATCAACCATGCAAATAGAAGTAGGTCATCTCTGGTGAGATTGCTTTGTTTTACTGACAGGAAGGTCCTCACTAATTTAGCTTGGCATATACTCACCAATGAACTATTTACACTCTATAGAAGGGAATGGCCTGACTGAAGTAACCTGTCTTGATTTTTGATTTGCACCAATTGATCTGTGGTTAACCAACACTTATCCGGTGATCAGGAGTGCCTGCCGGGAAGTAAACATGGGGTGGGTCAGAGCTGTGTGGAGTCAGAGACATAGGGTGGAGTCAGAGACATGGGGTGGGTCAGAGACATGGGGTGGGTCAGATATATGCTGTGGGTCAGGGCCATGGGTTGGGTCAGAGACATGGGGTGGGTCAGAGACATGGGTGGGTCAGGAGCATGGGGTGGGTCAGAGACATGGAGTGGGTCAGAGACATGTGGGGTGAGTCAGAGACATATGGGTGGAGTCAGAGACATGCGGTGGGTCAGAGACATGCTGTGGGTCAGAGACATGGGGTGGAATTGAGACACATGGAGTGGGTCAGAGACATGCGGTGGGTCAGAGACATGCTGTGGGTCAGAGACATGGGGTGGGTCAGAGACATGGAGTGGAGTCAGGGCCATGGGGTGGAGTCAGAGGCCATGGGGTGGGTCAGAGACATGGGGTTGGGTCAGAGACATGCGGTGGGTCAGAGACATGGGGTGGGTCAGGGACATGGGGTGAATTAGAGACATCACGGTGGGTCAGAGACATGCTGTGGAAGCTGAGAAGACATGAGGATGAGGTCAGTGACATGCTGTGGGTCAGACACATGGGGTGGAGTCAAACATGCGGTGGAGTCAGAAGACATGGGGTGGAGTCAGACACATGCGGTGGGTCAGAGACATGCTGTGGGTCAGAGACATGGGGTGGGTCAGTGACATGCTGTGGGTCAGAGACATGGGGTGGGTCAGAGACATGCGGTGGGTCAGAGACATGGGGTTGGGTCAGAGACATGCGCGGTGGGTCAGAGACATGGGGTGGGTCAGAGACATGGAGTAGGTCAGAGACATGCGGTGAGTCAGGGCACTGGTGGGTCAGAGACATGGGGTGGAGTCAGAGACATCACGGTGGAGTCAGAACATGCTGTGGGTCAGAGACATGGGGTGGGTCAGAGACATGCTGTGGGTCAGAGACATGGTTGGGTCAGAGACATGCTCATGGGTCAGAGACATGGGGTGGGTCAGAGACATGCGGAGAGGTCAGAGACATGCTGTGGGTCAGAGACATGGGGGTGGAGTCAGAGACATGGGGTGGAGTCAGCTGGAGTGGTTCAGAGACATGCGGTGGGTCAGAGACATGGGGTGGGTCATGAGACATGGGTTGATTGAGCATGCGGTGGGTCAAGAGACATGCTGTGGGTCAGAGACATGGGGTGGTTCAAACATGCTGTGGCTCAGAGACATGGGGTGGGTCAGAGACATGGGGTGCGTCAGAAGCATGGGGTGGGTCAGGGCGGCATGGGGTGGGTCAGGGAACATGCTGTGTGGGTCAGGGCCCATATGAATTGGAGTCAGAGACATGGGGTGGAGTCAGAGACATGGGGTGGAGTCAGAGACATGCAGGTGGGTCAGAGACATGGAGTGGGTTTGGGATATGTGGGGTGGGTCAGAGCATACTGGTGGGTCAGAGACATGGGGTGGGTCAGAGACATGCTGTGGGTCAGAGACATGGAATTGAGTCAGAGACATCTCGGTGGAGGGTCAGAGACATGGGGTGGAGTCAGAGACATGGGGAGTGGAGTCAGAGACATGGGTTGAGTCAGAGCTGCGTGGGGCCATCAGTTAAGGTGCGGCGGTGGTGCAAACCTCAAACATTATAACCAATCTCTTCTGTTTAACACTTGGCTTTCTCTACCCTGTAATTTATGAAACGTTGGCATAATGTTGTGTTGATATAATTAGAAGTGATGAAAGCGTTGGCAGAATATTACACCTTCCTCCCATAGAGCAGTGGATCAGGACATGTGTGATCGTCCACTTATAACATTTCTAACAAACTTAACAGTTTTGAAGTTTACGCCACCAATTCACCATCACATCCATTTAGTCTCACTTTCCCACATTTCTCCCTCAGTTCCTCCAACAGCAGACCTCCTCCAAAGAAGAATTTCTTCATGTTTTTATACAGCATTATTCAAGCTGTTGAAATGTATTCCTTCAGGGCCTTCAGCTCTCCACATTAATTCAAAGGAATTCACAACATAAGCTCTCAATAAATCACCCACACTGGCTCGCTTTCCTTGTGATGAAACACTCGGCCCACCCAGAGCCTGCAGGAAACAGGGAATCATTTGGTGTTTAAACTGTCAGATTAATGTAAAGTTGGGCTCTATCAACACATGTCAAAGATATTGGTGGATCTATATAGGAAATACCATGACACTAATTTGCTTTTATTGTTTCCTCGGCTGTTGAAAAAGTTTTTGCACTGACTTTGCTGCTCTCTGCTCTCACTGACTATAAAAGTCATTAATCACTTGCGCTCCAACCTCAAGGTCAGGTTGTGATAGCTGTCCCAAGTGATTCAATCATTTTAATTAAGTCAAGCTGTGTGTGGCTTCATCCTCTATTCCCCTCATTCAATGGTTTGAGTGAAACCAAACCAAAAATAACCCAAAGTAAAATATCCTCTTGACTGTGGTAGATGTTAGAATGACTTCTTTTCCTAGGTGGCCACTGGTTCCCATAAGTTAGAGAACCAGTACAGATGGATGGTATGGGCGGGGAAAGGAATTCACCCTAACTGAACCTATGCGGAAGTGGCCGCATGCGTACAGTAACAGTGGTTGGCTGTTTCCTACCCAAGGCGCCTGACATCCATGTTTTTAGTGCCCAGTGGCTAATTCAACACAGAGATTATTTTAACAAGCCAGGACCAGATAACTTCGGCTCCCCTCGTAAAAGTTGGGAGCTCACGTCCCTCTCTTTCTCTCTTCCCCCTCTGCTTCCCGCCAGCACCCCTCCCTACCCCCTCCCAGGTTAAGTAACTGTTTAGTGATCTTGCGATCTGAGAACATAGTGTAGGCTGCTTGTTGTAGGCTGGCCGCCGTCAAGGCTCCGTCTCCTCCGTCTCCGGGGGCCCAGCAGGTCTCCTGGCTGTCCTCATTCTACCCCTCCAGTCAGCCCAAGGCGGGTCTCCTGGCTGTCTCACCCCTCCAGTCAGGGGTCAACGCTGTTGCCCAGATCTTCTCTCTGGCTGTCTCACACCCCTCCAGTCAGGGGGTATATGTGTGAATCTCCCTGGCTGTCTCCCACCCCTCCAGTCAGGGAGGCCCGGCAG
>NW_025533489.1:562500-618127 GCF_020615455.1 Coregonus clupeaformis | reverse complement strand
ATACTCCCTTTCTATCTCCACACACCTCTCTCTCTTCTCTACTCTGAAACTTCCCAGTTCAGTTCTTGTTCCCCTACAAACAACCGCATACTCACACTCCCCTCCTCCCAACTCCTTTTTTCACTCCTCACAACAACACTCAATCATTTATGTTGGTGGTGATTAGTTTCTCCCTTCAACGTCGGGCGAGGCATGAGTTAACATTTTTTTCAGCCAGCATTCCTTAGTTTGGGTTTCTGTGCATTTCCCAGGCATACATTGAACATGATATTTAAAAGGCACTGGGATAGTCTATCTCACTCTGTTAAAGACTATAAATTCCATTGGTTGTGTTCCGTTGGATGATTTGTATAAAGAGCTCTAATTCTCTACATCTGAATCAAACCAGTCTTTGCAAGGCATTTCAAATCACAATTTTGACTTTTTAGGGCCTTCCCTCTACACCGCCTGGTATGAGGTCCTGATGTGACTTGGCCCCAGTGATGTATGGTCACTACCCTCTGAGGTGCCTTGCGGTCGGAGGCTGAGCAGTGCCATAGAACCTTCTGAGGATCTGAGGACCCATGCCAAATATTTTCTGTCTCCTTAGGGGAATAGGTTTTGTCGTGACTGTCTTGGTGTGCTTGGACCATGTTAGTTTTGTTGGTGATGTGGACACCAAGGAACTTGAAGCTCTCAACCTGCTCCACTACAGCCCCATCGATGAGAATGGGGGCGTGCTCGGTCCTCTTCTTTTTTCCTGTAGTCCCACAATCATCTCCTTTTGTCTTGATCACATTGAGGGAGAGGTTTTGTCCTGGCACCACACGGCCGTCTCTGACCTCCTCCCTATAGGCTGTCTCGTCGTTGTCGGTGATCAGGCCTACCACTGTTGTGTCATCTACAAACTTAATGATGGTGTTGGAGTCGTGCCTGGCGATGCAGTCTTGAGTGAACAGGGAGTACAGGAGGGACTGAGCACGCACCCCCTGAGGGAATCCCGTGTTGAGGATCAGCGTGGCGGATGTGTTGTTACCTACCCCCTTCCACCTGGGCGGCCCGTCAGGAAGTCTAGGATCCAGTTGCAGAGGGAGGTGTTTAGTCCCAGGGTCCTTAGCTTAGTGATGAGCTTTGAGGGCATTATGGTGTTGAATGCTGAGCTGTAGTCAATGAATAGCATTCTCACATAGGTGTTCCTTTTGTCCAGGTTTGAAAGGGGCAGAGTGTGGGACGCAATAGAGATTGCATCATCTGTGGATCTGTTGGGCGGTATGGAAATTGGAGTGGGTCTAGGGTTTCTGGGATAATGGTGATGATGTGAGCCATGTCCAGCCTTTCAAGCACTTCATGGCTACAGACGTGAGTACTACGGGTCGGTAGTCATTTAGGCAGAGGTTACCTTAGTGTTCTTGGGCACAGGGACTATGGTGGTCTGCTTGAAACATGTTGGTATTAGAGACTCAGACAGGGAGAGGTTGAAAATGTCAGTGAAGAAACTTGCCAGTTGTGTCAGCGCATGCTCGGAGTACACGTCCTGGTAATCCGTCTGGCCATGCGGCCTTGTGAATGTTGACCTGTTTAAAGGTCTTACTCACATCGGCTACGGAGAGCGTGATCACACAGTCGTCCGGAACAGCTGATGCTCTCATGCATGTTTCAGTGTTACTGAAAGCAAGCAAAGAAGTAATTTAGCTCGTCTGGTAGGCTCTTGTCACTGGGCAGCTCGCGGCTGTGCTTCCCTTTGTAGTCTGTAATAGTTTGCAAGCCCTGCCACATCCGACGAGCGTCGGATGTGTAGACGAGCCGGTGTAGTGCGATTCTATCTTAGTCCTGTATTGACGCTTTGCCTGTTTGATGGTTCGTCGGAGGGCATAGCAAGATTTCTTATAAGCTTCCGGGTTAGAGTCCCTCTCCTTGAAAGCGGCAGCTCTCCCTTTAGCTCAGTGCGGATATTGCCTGTAATCCATGGCTTCTGGTTGGGGTATGTACGTTACAGTCATTGTGGGAGACGACGTCATTGATGCACTTATTGATGAAGCCAGTGACTGATGTGGTGTACTCCTCAATGCCATTGGAAGAATCCCGGAACATATTTCAGTCTGTGCTAGCAAAACAGTCCTGTAGCTTAGCATCTGCTTCATCTGACCACTTTTTTATTGACCGAGTCACTGGTGCTTCCTGCTTTAGTTTTGCTTGTAAGCAGGAATCAGGAGGGATAGAATTATGGTCAGATTTGCCAATTATTGTTATATTAGCATTAAAGTCCCGGCCACTAGGAGTGCCGCCTCTGGATGAGCGTTTTCCTGTTTGAACTTATCGCTGTATACAGTTCATTGAGTGTGGTCTTAGTACCAGCATCGGTTTGTGGTGGTAAATAGACAGCTACAAAAGAATTATTTGGGGCCTTTCAAACTCTCCCATCTCCTAACCTCCCTACGCTTGATTGTGGGAAAAGAGGACTGGACTTACACTTCTTGTCAGAGGAGTTGATTAGTTTGTATCTATTCTGTTAACAGTCACAGGCCATTTAGCTCCCATCACTAAAGAGAACAGAGGAGCGAGCGCTGCAATAGGAAAACCCTGTGAGTCTTGAGAAGGCTTTGTGATTCCTCTCTTCAAAGAAATGAAAATAAAAGCCTTTGTTGCCCTTGGCAAGAGGACAGTTGGTTGTTCACGCTTCATTTCACCTACCGATGTAAAGGCAATAAGGAAACCCTGTTGTTTTGTTCAGGGCAATGCATTCAGTCTCTTTTCCCCTTGGTTGGAATCTATTGATGTTCTTTAGTGTTGGGTCATCTGAATGGCTTTTGGTCATAAATAATTCATGACTTGAGTTTACAGAAGGAATCCCTGGATGTGTCCCAAATGGCACCCTATTCCCTACATAGTGCACTACATTTGCCTAAGTGCAATGTTTTGGGATGCAGACCCTGTGTCCCATTCCACCAGATGCAGCTAAATGAATGCAGTGTTCCGTCATTGTACCAGACTCATTGTATCCTACTTTAAAGTGTAGCCAGTGGAATGGCAAACATCAAGCCTTCAACTATTTTACCACATTTAATTCAGTTACCCACATGATATGGCCAGGATTTGAACCAACTAGATGAACTAATCAATAATGGTCTACAAACTACTTATACTGAACAAAAATATAAAACGTACCATGCAACAATTTCAACAATTTTACTGAGTTCCAGTTCATATAGGTCATCAATCAATTCGAAATAAATCCATTAGGCCCTAAATTATGGATTTCACATGACTGGGTAGGGGCGCAGCCACTTGGGAGCCAGGCCCACCCAAAATGTAAAGAGTACTTTTGGATGTCAGGGAAAATGTATGGAATAAAAAGTGCATTATTTTCTTTAGGAATGTTGTGAAGTAAAAGTAAATATTGTCAAAATTATAAATAGTCAAGCCAAGTACTGATACCCCAAAAAACGACCTAAATGCTTTAAATACTTTTAAAGTATTTTTACTTAACTCCTTTACACCACTGCCGAATACTTTTTTCCACCAGTTTAGATATCTCAAACGGATTCAAGTTTGGTATTTGGGTCATCCGCTCCTCTTCTACAAACCGTACTCTTTAAGAGGGCACATTATCAGAACTCAACATTTTGTTTTCCAAAAATAACCTTGCTCCTTTTTCCATTCCTTTGGACAATAGTCCAGTCTTCCACTATTCTACCGCCATTAGATTCAAGATCCACGTTTCCAATCAGAATGAGTTTTCCCCCACAAAGGCTTTATTACATACAGAAATACTCCTCAGTTCATCGCTGTCCGGGTGGCTGGTCTCAGACGATCCCGCAGGTGAAGAAGCAAGCGTGGGTCCTGGGCTGGCGTGGTTACGCCTGGTCTGCGGTTGTGAGGCCGGTTGGACCGTACTGCCAAGTACTCTAAAATGACGTTGGAGGCGGCTTATGGTAGAGAAATGAACATTCAATTATCTGGCAACAGCTCTAGTTGGACATTCCTGCAGTCAGCATGCCAATTGCACGCTCCCTCAAAACTTGAGACATCTGTGGCATTGTGTTGTGTGACAAAACTGCACATTTTAGAGTGGCCGTTTATTGTCCCTAGCACAAGGTGTACCTGTGTAATAATCATGCTGTTTAATCAGCTTCTTGATATGCCACACCTGTCAGGTGGATGGATTATCTTGGCAAAGGAGAAATGCTCACTAACAGGGATGTAAACAAATGTGTGCACAAAATTGGAGAGAAATAAGCTTTTTGTGCGTATGGAACATTTCTGGGATCTTTTATTTCAGCTCATGAAACCAACATTTTACATGTTGCATTTCTATTTTTGTTCAGTGTATAAACCCTTGACAACCCCCCTTTATAAAGATATATGTGAAGTGTTATCGAGGTTAGAATACCCTGTGAAAGTGACGGCTACTTCCGCTTTACGTTCGTTTCGTTTCCCATGCTTTTTTGAATTGGCTTTGCGATTTTATCATCAAATTCATGAAAACGCAATCATTTAAGATAGATATAAAATACGGGTTTGTGGACGAATGTACTTCTACCAGATGCCCTTTATGACGCTTTTTGTGCTTGAAGACCATTGCACTACGTTTTTGTGCATTGAAGATCATAAAAAAACTACAGGCTGTAAGGGGCAGTCACTTCCTGGTTACTTTCACAGCGTACTAGCTTAGTCACAAGCAGGTTGAGCTGTAGAGGGTATGATGAAGTAGCCTGGATAAACCATACTGAACACTGTCTCCCCATTGAGTGCAGCATTCAATCTGGTTTAACCAGGCTAATGGTGAAGTAGACCCTAGAGGTCACGGCGCATATCCACAAAGCCTCTCAGAGTAGGAGTCCTGATCTAGGATCTGTCCATACAATCTTATTCATTATTATCTAAAAGGGCAAACTGATCCTAGATCAGCACTCCTACTCAGACTCTGTGGATACATGCCCAGATGGTCAACGGTGTTACTACCTGGGAAGCCCTGGAAGATGACTCCTGTCTCCGGGCACGGCACCGCTGGGAGGGTCTAGAATCTCCACCTTGTCTGGGGAGCTGGCACACATCACCATGGCCTGGGACAGCACGCCTCTCATCTTAGCTGGCTTCAGGTTGCACAGCAGCACCTCCATGCGATTCTGCATCTGGAGGGCGATGAAACAGGGCAAAGGTTTAAACTATACTGAGATACAGAGGATATTAAATACATATATCTTCAACCTTCTTTTTGTAGGAAAAGTATTAAAATAAAGAATACATATTTTACTAGTAGAGAGGTAGGAGCACTACTCTGATTCTGTACAAACCACACAGGGTTACACTGCTGTCTTCAGAATGAATGGCCTACTTTATGACTTGATTGATTGGTTGATTGATTGATAAAATGGAGAAAAGAAAACACCAACTTGTGTGGTCTCCACTCTCGACCGCTTTGCAGTACTGAGGTTTTCAGAATCATATTCACACAATTCTACCATGTCCAATCTTGTCATGTAAAATGACTGCCTCTGGCGGCATTGGCTTGTGTGTATGGTGTGCCTTATTTCATAAACCAAGGAGAGCGAGAGAAAAAAACATTATTCTTTCATGTCTCTGGAGTGACCTCAGAGGTTGACCAAAACTCTGAGAAGGCCAAAGCTATTTCCATCAAAAGAGAAGAGGACGGCGAGGATCCAGTGTACAAAGTCATAGTGCGTGTCACAACTAGGAAAATAATGATGTCTTCACTTTGGAAACATCCTTTAAAAAAGTTCAATGTTTACATAAATCTGCATACATTCCCGTTAGTGTGACATATTGTTTTGACAGCCTTCTTGCGGCAGCTTTTCTTACTCAAGCGCCATTTGCTTAACGGGGAAAGGGTGTGTGTGTGTGTGTGTTGGGTGTGTGACGTCTTGTCAGTTAAGTAATCGGTCAGATGTGCGGACTACAGAAGTCAAGTTGTGTGTGTGTGTATGTGTGTGGGGTTGACATTTCAATTTCATGTAATGGCAATGAGGCCTGAAATCACTTTAATGTTGAGGGTTACAACTGAACACAATCCAAACACGCTAGGATTTGGGTTTCCAAAGTTTCCTTATTCCGGCCAACGCACAAAGGACAAACATGCCAGGGCACTCAAGTCAACATGCTGCAATGGGCCCTCTATATTGCTGCCAATGAAAGGGTTTGGCTTTTTATTCCTCATGTCGTTCTTCAACTCCAGTATGTTCCTTGAAACAGGGAAGGCTCAATGTCTTGTATGCACGGGCCGTCGCCATGTTGACTCTGACAGAATGAATGACTTGACGAGAAAGGAAAACTGTGGTTTCTTCTTGTCCAAATAATTATTGTCTAGCCCTGGTGTGGAAGGAAGAAGGCTGCTCATCTAGCCCTGGTGTGGAAGGAAGAAGGCTGCTCGTCTAGCCCTGGTGTGGAAGGAAGAAGGCTGCTCGTCTAGCCCTGGTGTGGAAGGAAGAAGGCTGCTCGTCTAGCCCTGGTGTGAAGGAAGAAGCTGCTCGTCTAGCCCTGGTGTGGAAGGGAAGAAGGCTGCTCGCTCCCTGGTGTGAAGGAAGAAGCTGCTCGTCTCCCTGGTGTGAAGAAGAAGCTGCTCGTCTAGCCCTGGTGTGAAGGAAGGGCTGCTCGTCTCCAGCCCTGGTGTGAAGGAAGAAGGCTGCTCGTCTAGCCCTGGTGTGAAGGAAGAAGGCTGCTCGTCTAGCCCTGGTGTGAAGGAAGAAGGCTGCTCATCTACCCTGGTGTGAAGGAAGAAGGCTACTCGTCTAGCCCTGGTGTGAAGGAAGAGGCTGCTCATCTAGCCCTGGTGTGAAGGAAGAAGGCTGCTTTCGTCTAACCTGGTGTGAAGGAAGAAGGCATTCTCTCTTTAAATGACAAAACAAAATCTAGTCATTCAGTACGTGTGCTTGGATTGTCTTTGAGTCTCTGTAATTTACTATGGCTTATGACAAATGTCTCAGTGAAAAAGGTTATTTCGGTGGTGAAGAAACACTTCACAATTCAGCCACTACAGAACGTACATTAAGATGCAATAAAAAGAATTGTCAAACAAATGTAGGCCCTAGCTTAGTAATGTAGCCAATAGCTACGTAACTACAAGTATTTCAATACATTTATATAAAAAATCTAATGAAAAATGTAATTCCCAATTAGTCTTCTCCATAGAACCATAGATATATTTGACTCCGACTGTGTTTGGGTACAAAGACTCCAACGAGCATATGCTTTCATTTATAGGGAATATACATTGTCTATATAAAGTAGGATGTACAAAGGCTCCCCATGCTTTGGAGATGAATCAAAGAGGCAAACCGAGAAGAGCGTTTTGATTGCACAGAGAAACTGGGGACTTTTTTCTAGGTGAATAAGACTGCATACAAATTACTTTTGCGTCTCGGAGACAAATCGTAAATTCGGGGCAATAACTAAATGAAAACCAAGTCTGTGTGTGCAGAAACCTACGTCGTAACATTAAAAAAGCGTCACGTGAACCCCACACAGACTACACCGGTGTAGTCCCTTTACATGGGCTATTAAACACAGAACATGACCTCTAGCCAGAATTATAGCACCCGTGTGTACAACAAAAACAGCTGAATTTGTTCTATTGAAAATAAGGCAAAAAAATGTATTAGCAGTGTTAAAAACAGCAATCTTTAAACCAATGTTATTTGACTACCAAAAGCATGTAGAGAGCTTTGTAGTGTACTAGGTCTGCCTGCCCAAGTCCCTGAATGACCGCTAAGTTCCCACTACCTGTTTAGTTCAGTAACAGCCTTCCTTTGTATTGTCTGTGGGCAGACTGTGTTCCAGACACATAAAACGTTCCAAAAGGGCATTTGTCTGGTAACTACCCGATGAGTTGTCTGGTAACTACCCGATGAGTTGTCTGGTAACTACCCGATGAGTTGTCTGGTAACTACCCGATGAGTTGTCTGGTAACTACCCGATGAGTTGTCTGGTAACTACCCGATGAGTTGTCTGGTAACTACCCGATGAGTTGTCTGGTAACTACCCGATGAGTTGTCTGGTAACTACCCGATGAGTTGTCTGGTAACTACCCGATGAGTTGTCTGGTAACTACCCGATGAGTTGTCTGGTAACTACCCGATGAGTTGTCTGGTAACTACCCGATGAGTTGTCTGGTAACTACCCGATGAGTTGTCTGGTAACTACCCGATGAGTTGTCTGGTAACTACCCGATGAGTTGTCTGGTAACTACCCGATGAGTTGTCTGGTAACTACCCGATGAGTTGCCTGGTAACTACCCGATGAGTTGTCTGGTAACTACCCGATGAGTTGTCTGGTAACTACCCGATGAGTTGTCTGGTAACTACCCGATGAGTTGTCTGGTAACTACCTGATGTTGTATCTGACTGACACAGGCCTTGCGTGAATACTTGACATGATGAGGCTCTTTGGCTGCATTTAGACAGGCAGCCCAATTCTGATATTTTTTTCCACTAATTGGTCCTTTGACCAATCAGATCAGATCTTTTCAGATCAGATCTTATTCAGAGCTGATCTGATTTTTCAGAGCTGATCTGACATTTGGTTGGCCTGTAGCCGGTGTTAGGCTGTGTTCGTACTAGGCTGTGTTATTACTAGGCTGTGCATTCCAGTACCTGATCTATGGGTATGTGCTTGACCAGCCCGCTGACCACCGTCCTGGGGGCGGCCTCCCCCACGTCCACCTGCTCCACGTAGAGTGAGTCGGCGTCCGGGTGCTTCTCGGCCGTGACGATGCGTCCCACCCTCATGTCCAGACGCGACACGTCCACCTTAGCCTCCTCCTGGGGGGCCGCGGGCTTCTTCTCTCCCTTCTCTGTAATAGGACACACAGAGAGGAAAGGGTTAAACCAGCACAGAGACCACACACACAGAGAGGAAAGGGTTAAGCCAGCACAGAGACCACACACACAGAGAGGAAAGGGTTAAACCAGCACAGAGACCCCACACACAGAGAGGAAAGGGTTAAACCAGCACAGAGACCACACACACAGAGAGGAAAGGGTTAAACCAGCACAGAGACCACACACACAGAGAGGAAAGGGTTAAACCAGCACAGAGACCACACACACAGAGAGGAAAGGGTTAAACCAGCACCGAGACCACACACACAGAGAGGAAAGGGTTAAACCAGCACAGAGACCACACACACAGAGAGGAAAGGGTTAAACCAGCACAGAACCACACACACAGAGAGGAAAGGGTTAAACCAGCACAGAGACCACACACACAGAGGAAAGGGTTAAACCAGCACCGAGACCACACACAGAGAGGAAAGGGTTAAACCAGCACAGAGACCACACACACAGAGAGGAAAGGGTTAAACCAGCACAGAGACCACACACACAGAGAGGAAAGGGTTAAACCAAGCGGAACAGAGACCACACACACGAGAGGAAAGGGTTAAACCAGCACAGAGACCACACACACACAGAGGAAAGTTAAACCAGCACAGAGACCACACACACAGAGAGGAAAGGGTTAAACCAGCACAGAGACCACACACACAGAGAGGGAAAGGGGTTAAACCAGCACCGAGACCACACAAGAGAGGAAAGGTTAAACCAGCACAGAGACCACACACACAGAGAGGAAAGGGTTAAACCAGCACAGAGACCACACACACAGAGAGGAAAGGGTTAAACCAGCGGAACAGAGACCACACACACAGAGAGGAAAAGGGTTAAACCAGCACAGAGACCACACACACACAGAGGAAAGGGTTAAACCAGCACAGAGACCACACACACAGAGAGGAAAGGGGTTAAACCAGCACAGAGACCACACACACGAGAGGAAAGGGGTTAAACCAGCACAGAGACCACACACACAGAGAGAAAGGGTTAAACCAGCACAGAGACCACACACAGAGAGGAAAGGGTTAAACCAGGCGGAACAGAGACCACACACAGAGAGGAAAGGGTTCAACCAGCACAGAGACCACACACACACAGAGAGGAAAGAGGTTAAACCAGCACAGAGACCACACACACAGAGAGGAAAGGGGTTAAACCAAGCGCAACAGAGACCACACACGAGAGGAAAGGGTTAAACCAGCACAGAGACCACACACACAGAGAGGAAAGGGTTAAACCAGCGGAACAGAGACCACACACACGAGAGACAGACAGTCACACACCCACCCAATACGAACTTGCAGTTAAGTCATTTTGGATAAGAGTGAGTTTGCCTGACTTGACAAAGCTGTGGTCCTCTGTAGCTCAGTTGGTAGAGCATGGTGCTTGCAACGCCAGGATAGTGGGTTTGATTCCCGGGGCCACCCAATACGTAATATGTATGCAAGCATGACTAAGTCTCTTTGGATAAAGGCGTCTGTTTAATGGTATATATTACTTAACACATTTACATTTTAGCAGACGCTCTTATCCAGAGCGACTTACAGTTAGTGAGTGCATACATTTTTTTTCTTCATACTGGCCCCCCGTGGGAAACGAACCTACAACCCTGGCATTGCAAGTACCATTCTCTACCAACTGAGCTACACGGGACTACAATACAGGCTCTGCCACAGCAGGTATAGTATCCTGGACTGAGTTCAGGGATGGCATACTGACTCCCTGCCTTTATTACATTAAAGGTCCACCAGAGAATATATTGTCTCCAGGCATCTAATGCAAGGCTTATTTGAGATTATGTTCAGCCCACTGCTATGGTAGTGTTCCCTGGAGACTCATTAGGATCCATTTGAACCTAGTCTGTCTGGAAACTATGCTGAGTGATTCAGCCATCTTGACTGTTCTGATCCAATTTACCCCAAAGTGAAAACAAATCTGCCCGGCGACTCTGGAGCCCCAGCGTGGCATTTTTTACTGTGATCACCGCAGGCTTTCAAAAAAATAGTACATTTACTTTTCCACAACTCAACAGACTTCTGAGGAGACTTAAAGTAAATACCAATATCAATACCCACTGTTAAAACATAGGCCCAGACAGGCTTTGCACGGATACAAGGGTGCTGTAGCGTGCCAGACGCTTCCAATGATATGCAGTGGATTGTATAAAGTGGTCTCGTCTCCTAGTCTCGTCTCCTAGTCTCGTCTCCTTTTTTTCTAGATGGTGAGAACCTTCCAGTTGCCAGCTCATCTCCCATATTGCCAGCCCAGGATTCGAACCAGCAACCTACTGGTCCGCCTCTCTAACCTCTGAGCTACCTACTTAACGCCCCTGTCAACATCTGCACTGTTACGAAAACAGTTTATTGGATGTGTGACGTCATCCGCCCTGGCCCCTGAGCAGCAGTGTACCACACCATGGGCCGGCTGATTTATTTGATTGCCAGGCGATGATTGTTTAGAAGAGGTGGGAACACAGTCACATCCAAGCCTTTATGTGGAAACGAGGATATCCACACGTACTAAAACAAAGCAAATCGTCAACAGCGGAGAAAAAAAAAAAAAAACAGTATCAGATATTTACTGCTCTCCGCTTTTCCATTGACATCTGGCTGTCAGAAAAAGTCAGATACAAACTGGTTTCAGTTCTACGTCGCAAAGCATTCTCTTCCTCATCTTCTCTGAATTATAACCTTGTAAATAATCTGGGGAAGATTATTCCCAATTTGTTGCCGTGGAAGTTAATTAGTCCAGATGGGTTTGACGTCTGAATGGAACGAGGCTTTGACTGATTTATTGTATATCGAATATAATTTTAATAATAAACAAAAAAAAGTTCAAAAGAATACAACCCTACACCGCTGAATTTCAATAGTTTCGCTGGAATACGAGTTTTTAGATATCATTTGACACTGAGGAAATGAACAGCATGTTATATTACACTGCATTAGAGCATCTCTGGTTTAGCTCTGGGGAGGTTGTGCAAAGCCTCAAGATGAATGGCGTCGACACAACATAAACATCCAAACCGAATTCTGCCTGTCTCTCATTACGCGTTGACACTTCTGCTAAGACTCTTCTCTCATCACCCGAAACATGTAAATGTTTTCATTTTTTTAAAAATGAAAGTAATCAAGGTTAAACATCTACTTCAAGATAAATCACCGAAAGGTTTCGGAGAAAGTGAATTTGTTTCGGAAAAGCCTGTCTATTGTTGGAAACTGGAAATGTTAGGCCAAAGTTTGAAACGGATCCCCCTATATATGCAGATTCCCCTTGTGCCTTTCATCCATCATCGCCAGATATTAGAGATTCAGATGGAGAATACCTGCCTGGGAAATCACAAATGGCCATTAAAGTACAGACAGACCGCTGTATCCAGCCAAGCATTGATGGAAACGCTGGATCTTAGACAAGGGCTCGTGGTTCCAAATGGAAAGCAATTTCAGAGAAGTACATCCCAAAGCAAAATCATGGAACACTTAAAACTCAAATTGTCGCTGAAGAGGCGCTCAGGCCTACTTCGATTTTGCTGACGAAACGAAAAATGAAATGGCATATTTTAAGACCCCCGGGCCTTTAGTGGTGGTGGAACGTTGAGGGGTTTTGACCATTATGAGTGTGTGAATCACAGATGTGGAAGGGCCCTGCAACTTCAACAACAAGTCACTTCTTTCTTCACTTTACCCTTTTTCTCTGGTTTCTTCTTCTTGGCCTCGCTGTTTTTGGGAGAGGGGTCGGCAGTGGAGGTGGAGGACCTTGCTGGGGATGAGGGCTGAGGAGGTGTGGGCTTGGAGGCACACTGGACACTCGAGTCTCCTGCAGTTGGCATGGACACCTCCCTCACTGCAGTGGGGAAAGCGGAGAGAAGATTCATTTAACACTTCTATCCAAAGAGACCTGATCAATCTATAAAGATGAAGCGTTACAGATCTCCGATAGAAATGTAAAGGTCATTTCCGATTGAGCCGACATAAGCAGCGTTTACCACGAATGTAGTCTCCGCTAAAACAGAACCTTTCCTTTAAATTTCAATCACGCTGTAAAGCTGAATTTCCACAGACCAGATTTAATAGAGCCCCTTAAGCTCTGTTCTAATAACCACACCAGCATACAATGCATTGGACACATGCTAAGTGGTATGCTAGTACGGATATTAGAATGTCGCCTTAAAGTTGACAGTGACACATGAATTAAGTATATCTGGCCCATGCGGGAATTGAACCCAGAACCCTGGTGTTGCCAGCACCATGCTCTAACTAACCCACGAGTGAGGATATTCAACTCCAGTTACAGCAGTACTGCTGGTTTTATTTGATCCCTGCTATTGATGCTACTGATTAGAATCCAGGAGAACTGGTTTGTAAGGTGGAGATCAGAGGCTGACTATAAGAGATGGATAGAAATCAGCAGAACTGGAGTTGAACGCTCCTCTGCAGTACCGTTCAGATAAGCTGTATGATACTGCACCAAGTTCCAATACACAATATATTTGAAAACCTTGTATCTTCAGGTTGGCTATTTTGCTTTTGAACCCAGAGGCACTTTATTATTTTTTATTTTTTTATTTCACCTTTATTTAACCAGGTAAGCCAGTTGAGAACAGGTTCTCATTTACAACTGCGACCTGGCACTAATACCCTTTACCTACAGAGCCGAGCGCAAGCTGTACTGAGCTGGCCTGGCTATGCATCCACCACAGTTGCTGGAATCGTTCAGGAAAGAACAATGTGAAAAATAAAATATCCCAACCAGCGCAGTACGTCTTGGGTGGGTCCGACAGTGGGGAATAACAAAGGGGAATAACAAAGCCATCTAACCTGACAGATGGAACTTTGAATTGAGAATGACGGCGAGGGATCGTTGGATATGATGGCTATTCATTGAGATGTACTTTGCCTAATTAGTTTCAGCAACATAATGTTGCATAATGATAGAGAAAACCTTATTTATAGACCCAATGGGAGGAAAGACCAGCCTCCTGAAGCTTGTTTTCATGGGAAAATGACAGTGTCCATGAAAACAAGGAAATATAGTTTTAAAAGTCATTTCAGGTTTAAGTTTGGACGTAAAGTCATACTTTACCCACATTTTAATTCTATGTTGAGAGCGGAGGTTCAGAACTCCAAAGGTTTACCTTTAAAACAACATGGCGATGAACCTTTTAAATGCTGTTGTTTCTCCTGCTGTTGTTCTCTGTTGCTCAAAATGCCCAGACAGTATCCCTGAAGGTCTTCACTTTACTTCAGTTAGTCATCTCCATAACAAACGGATGAGCCCGACTGAAATATCCCTCAAAAAAAGCTCCACACTTTATCTGTACTGTGATTGAACTTTTTTTAACAGTGTCACAAAGCCCCATTGAAACACATACCAAAAATAAACATCGGAATTGGATACGTGGAAAAACCTAAAACATAATCCTGCCGTCCTTTTAAACATTCCCGAACGCTCCAAAAATAACATGTAGAGAGGATAGCCTTTTGATGAGGGCTACATTACCTATTCATACTAATCCTCTGGTTTTTTACCACCTGGTTCTCCTCTCTGGAAGCCATTATTGACGTGTTAATGATCACAGAGACTGTTTGCCCTTGTATGTTAATGCATGACAGAGGCGCGATATAACAACAGGGTTGTAGCACGCCGCCAGTCACGCAGACGGCATGCCGTTTGACTTTGGCAGTTGGGGGTTGCCTAGTGGCGCTAATGATGGGCATGCTTGGGCACTTGAGTTCAATTATTTGTTTGAACTTTGATAGTTAAAAAAGGTCTGGTTGTAATATTAGAATGAGACGAGAAAGGCATTTTATTAAGATCTAGGACTGTTACTAATACAGCAAAACAAACAATGTGTCGCTAATGAGTTGCCTCAGACGCCATCAACGACTCAAGTGTGAGAACTTTACCCTACAGCTTGCTATAGCTATGTGGTTGACAACATCAAGGCCGTACCAAAGGAATGGCGTCTGTTCTTTGAAGAATGAAGTTCCCCTCAGGAAAAAGACAGTTATTCTCAATCGCAGTCTGAACAACGTCAATTTCATCTCCGAGGAGGGTCTTAGCAGAAGTTAAACAGGATGTGACAGAGATGGAACACTGTCACCAACAAACTACGTACCTCCTCTGTTCTTCTCCTTCTCCAGCAGTGTTTGCTTCCAGTTGCTCGATGTCCCTCTTCAACTTGGTGTTCTCCACCATCAGTTTCTTCTCTTCTCTGACGGTGGCTTGCACCTCTATGTTCAGACAGACAAGCTCCTATCAGACTTTTATAGGGACTAACATGCATCATCTAGTTTTATCCTACAGCCTCTTTCCCTCCCCAACTTTGGCTTTAAACCGGTTCTCCAGCTAGGCTACTTCACCCTGAGAATGTGCACTCATGTAGAGTTGAGGTCAAACTCATTCAATTAAAGTCTTTTTGAAAGAATTTCAACCATTTGAGAATGCTTGAGGAATACATTTGACCCCATACTCTGCTTGAGATTGAGTGTGCGCATGCATCTCTATGTTTGCATGTGTCTTTGTGTGTGTGTGTGTGTGCGCCGCGTGATGCTTGCGCGTCTCTTACTGGCTTTCTCCTTGAGCAGCTGGACCTGCTGTTTGAGGTAGTCTATGATGTGATCGGCCTCGGCTGCCCGCTGTTCCAGCCTCGTTATGGATGGAGTGTGACCCGACATCTTGACCAGGGACAGGGAGCGTGTTACTAGGAACCTGGAACCAGAAAACAAAACCTAACAGTGAGAAAGAACCCCAGGTATTTACTGTACAAGACACACTTGAAACAGAGACATTCTGGAATTTGGGAAAGCAACCCTAACACAAAACACAATGACAAATAGAGAATGAGAAATGAATCGTGGCGGTCCACCATCACTTAAATGGAAAAGTCTGTTCTAAGAAATTATATTTCTGTGCTACAGTAAAGCACAGACATTTAAAACATGAGGGATGTTATCATGTAATATATGGCCTCATAACATCAGGGAACCTGGGGAAGTTGGAAGCATCCCAAAGACAAGACAACCACAAGAGAATCCCAGGTTGCTGCTACAGCACACAGGCATGTTAGCTCATAATATTAGCCCATATGGGACATCTGCCTGGCCTATTCAAGAGGCTGGCTTCCTTCCACAAGCAATGCAGAGATAATCAAATCTAATTTGCGTGCATGCGCCGAATACAACAAGTGTAGACTTTACTGTGAAATGATTATATATGAGCCCTTTCCCAACAATGCAGTTAAAAAGTAAGAAAAATTTGCTAATGGATAAAAATTAAAGTAGTAACACAATAACAGGCTATATATACACACACAAGGAGTACCAGTACTGTGTCAGTGCACTGGGGTACGTGGTAGTTGGGGTGATTTATTGAGGTAATATGTACATGTGGGTTTGGTTAGGTGATTGATTGATTGAAGTACTAAGTACATGTAGGTTTGGTTTGGTGATTGATTGATTGAAGTACTATGTACATGTAGGTTTGGTTAGGTGATTGATTGAAGTACTATGTACATGTAGGTTTGGTTAGGTGATTGATTGATTTAAGTACTATGTACATGTAGGTTTGGTGATTGAAGTACTATGTACATGTAGGTTTGGTTAGGTGATTGAAGTACTATGTACATGTAGGTTTGGTTAGGTGATTGATTGATTGAAGTACTATGTACATGTAGGTTTGGTTAGGTGATTGATTGATTGAAGTACTATGTACATGTAGGTTTGGTTAGGTGATTGATTGATTGAAGTACTATGTACATGTAGGTTTGGTTAGGTGATTGATTGATTGAAGTACTATGTAGGTTTGGTTAGGTGATTGATTGATTGAAGTACTATGTACTATGTAGGTTTGGTTAGGTGGTTGATTGATTGAAGTACTATGTACATGTAGGTTTGGTTAGGTGATTGATTGATTGAGGTACTATGTAGGTTTGGTTAGGTGATTGATTGATTGAAGTACTATGTAGGTTTGGTTAGGTGATTGATTGATTGAAGTACTATGTACTATGTAGGTTTGGTTAGGTGATTGATTGATTGAAGTACTATGTACATGTAGGTTTGGTTAGGTGATTGATTGAAGTACTATGTACATGTAGGTTTGGTTAGGTGATTGATTGATTGAAGTACTATGTAGGTTTGGTTAGGTGATTGATTGATTGAAGTACTATGTACATGTAGGTTTGGTTAGGTGATTGATTGATTGAAGTACTATGTACATGTAGGTTTGGTTAGGTGATTGATTGATTGAAGTTACTATGTACATGTAGGTTTGGTTAGGTGATTGATTGATTGAAGTACTATGTACATGTAGGTTTGGTTAGGTGATTGATTGATTGAAGTACTATGTACATGTAGGTTTGGTTAGGTGATTGATTGATTGAAGTACTATGTACATGTAGGTTTGGTTAGGTGATTGATTGATTGAAGTACTATGTACATGTAGGTTTGGTTAGGTGATTGATTGATTTTAGTACTATGTACAGTGAGGGAAAAAAGTATTTGATCCCCTGCTGGTTTTGTACGTTTGCCCACTGACAAAGAAATGATCAGTCTATAATTTTAATGGTAGGTTTATTTGAACAGTGAGAGACAGAATAACATCAACAAAATCCAGAAAATGGCATGTCAAAAATATTATAAATTGATTTGCATTTTAATGAGGGAAATAAGTATTTGACCCCCTCTCAATCAGAAAGATTTCTGGCTCCCAGGTAATGAGCTGAGATTAGGAGCACACTCTTAAAGGGAGTGCTCCTAATCTCAGCTTGTTACCTGTATAAAAGACACCTGTCCACAGAAGCAATCAATCAATCAGATTCCAAATTCTCCACCATGGCCAAGACCAAAGAGCTCTCCAAGGATGTCAGGGACAAGATTGTAGACCTACACAAGGCTGGAATGGGCTACAAGACCATCGCCAAGCAGCTTGGTGAGAAGGTGACAACAGTTGGTGTGATTATTCGCAAATGGAAGAAACACAAAAGAACTGTCAATCTCCCTCGGCCTGGGGCTCCATGCAAGATCACCTCGTGGAGTTGCAATGATCATGAGAACGGTGAGGAATCAGCCCAGAACTACACGGGAGGATCTTGTCAATGATCTCAAGGCAGCTGGGACCATAGTCACCAAGAAAACAATTGGTAACACACTACGCCGTGAAGGACTGAAATCCTGCGTGCCCGAAGGTCCCCCTGCTCAAGAAAGCACATATACATGCCCATCTGAAGTTTGCCAATGAACATCCTGAATGATTTAGAGGAGAACTGGTTGAAAGTGTTGTGGTCAGATGAGACCAAAATGGAGCTCTTTGGCATCAACTCAACTCTCCGTGTTTGGAGGAGGAGGAATGCTGCCTATGACCCCAAGAACACCATCCCCACCATCAAACATGGAGGTGGAAACATTATGCTTTGGGGGTGTTTTTCTGCTAAGGGGACAGGACAACTTCACCGCATCAAAGGGACGATGGACGGGGCCAATACCGTCAAATCTTGGGTGAGAACCTCCTTCCCTCAGCCAGGGCATTGAAAATGGTCGTGGATGGGTATTCCAGCATGACAATGACCCAAAACACACGGCCAAGGCAGCAAAGGAGTGGCTCAAGAAGAAGCACATTAAGGTCCTGAAGTGGCCTAGCCAGTCTCCAGACCTTAATCCCATAGAAAATCTGTGGAGGGGAGCTGAAGGTTCGAGGTTGCCAAACGTCAGCCTCCGAAACCTTAATGACTTGGAGAAGATCTGCAAAGAGGAGTGGGACAAAATCCCTCCTGAGATGTGTGCAACCCGGTGGCCAACTACAAGAAACGTCTGACCTCATGTCATGTTTTGCAGAGGGGTCAAATACTTATTTCCCTCATTAAAATGCAAATGAATTCATAACATTTTGACATGCGTTTTCTGGATTTTTGTTGTTGTTATTCTGTCTCTCACTGTTCAAATAAACCTACCATTAAAATTATAGACTGATCATTTCTTTGTCAGTGGGCAAACGTACAAAATCAGCAGGGGATCAAATACTTTTTTCCCTCACTGTACATGTAGGTTTGGTTAGGTGATTGATTGATTGATTGATTGAAGTACTATGTAGGTTTGGTTAGGTGATTGATTGATTGAAGTACTATGTACATGTAGGTTTGGTTAGGTGATTGATTGATTGAAATACTATGTACATGTAGGTTTGGTTAGGTGATTGATTGATTGAGGTACTATGTAGGTTTGGTTAGGTGATTGATTGATTGAAGTACTATGTACATGTAGGTTTGGTTAGGTGATGAAAATGAGTCGATAAATTAGCTCATCCCTTCTTTTTCCCCCCCTCCCTCTATCATTCCCTCTCTCTGGGGATTCGGAAGGAGGTTGCTGTTTCTTCTCACGCCTTGAGTCTGTAAACCAAATAAATGTATTGACAAACTCCAGGTCAACTTGGTCAAACCGAATTCTTCAATGACACGGGCAAAAAAGCCAAACCATATGACATTAAATGAAATAACCTGTTGTTGTTTTTTTATCTCTTTTGGTATTTGCTCCGTTTTTTTCTTCCTTTATAGGCACAAATGGGCAAATCACATTACAGACATCATCGGCGATGTGTGTGTTTGGTTTTAGGGCTACTTTTAGAGTTCAAAAAGGGATCAAACGACAGCCTTGTGCCACTCAACCAAAACGCAGCTGGACGACAGTTAGGGCTTTTCTTGTAATGTGAAATGTGCCTTGGACATGTACAGGCTTTGGCAATCCTCTCCCGTTGACAAAGGAAATAAAAAGAGAGGGGGAATTCTACAAGGGCTCAGGCGAAAAGGGAGGAGAAGAAAACGCTGTACACATAGGCTTAGTACAGGGTGGTGCTGGGAAACAACAGATGGAGTGAGATGAAAACAAAAAATATCAGGGATGAGGAAATTAGAAACACAAAAAGAGCTGGAGTTGATAATATAGGGGATCAAAGAAGTTTGTTTGCTCGAAGGCTCGGAATCGATTTAACTGGGCCCTGTGGTGGAAGAATTTACGAGCACCACAATAGGGCTGTTTTAATTTGCATAACTCCTGAAAATGAGCCCAGGGCTGGGGCTGTGGGGCCTTGCCGATTCCACCTCTGACAGCAGCCCAGACCACAGGACGGGCCTCCAGGCAGGCTGCCTGAAACAAGGAGTCCCCCAGGGATCAGTATCGCTAGATTGACATTGGACAACACTGCAGAGCTGATAGCTTAATAGAGGAGTTGATCATAACTGGCTCTGGATGTTATCATACAATTCATAAGGTAGCCTCTAAGAAATAAAACTGCGTTGAGAGCTTGAGGTGACTGAAAATGTTGTTTGACGCAAGAAACCACTATACAAAATAAAATGCATTATTATTCCCAAACCATAGTTACAGAGAATCAGACAAATTATGCTACCCTCTGCCTATTGGCTACTTAGTTTATTCTAGACTGTCTCAAAATACAACACTTCCCCTTTAAGACATAAAAAAGCTCTTTACCTGAATCGCTTTTCAAAGATGTTTTGTGCTCTTGTAGGAAGCAATCACTCCCCCATTGTTGACTAGAAATTAGCTATAACTGGGCTAATAACTCACTAACTAGCAAAGAATATGAACAAATGTACACAAGTGGCTACATGCAGCTCTCACTTTGACCTCCCAACCACTCATACTGTAGCCTAAACACAGTCCAGTTCAAAGTGAATGGCACAGATCCATATATCAATGGCTGTTTGCATATAGGCCTACTGCAGCTCTGATTGGTTATGGTGCACCGGTCTGTGTAGAATACGGGCCTGTCGTGCCTGTCAATGCAATAGAATCCTACCCAATGCGCTCTGCCGACAAGAAAATCTCTTGCACAGTTCGTTATGCATACCAAATCTTGCATAGCTCGCTTTGTTTCGGTATATTACATTGAAAGTGGTTAATATTGCATTGATCCGATCACAATTACCACAGTAGAACGAAATGTTGATAGTGTTAACTAAAGTAGAAAAAAACTGTAGAAAGTTGAGTTAAGTTCAACCACGTGCTTCTCTGCGCGGGCTCGTATTTCTTCTGCGCGGCAGTCCGAGGTGAGCTGCTCGCGGGCACATTGGTTGAGAGGATAAAACATAACAATCATCACTTCCAACTCAAAGTCTATAGAAGCCTGTACAGGCCTGGTTCCAAAACCACTTCTACTCTGCACCTGAAACATTGAACACTCCACTACCTACGGTTGTCACGACACCAGTATCGCGATACTCAGAGGTATCATGGCAAAAAAACAGAACATGAAGCGGATTGAATTTCCTGAGGAAAACAGTCCTAATGTTGAAACAAGCAGCTTTTAAGTTGTCACCCAGAATCACGTTTATTTTCCAGGCTATAGCACACAATATTTGACATTCAGTAGGTTTTTTAAAGGACCACAGAGTTTAGTCTGCTTTGTGTTTTCCTTGTTGCCATGGAAAATCAGCTAACGTAGTATCACTACCAGTAATAGCATCAGTACCAGTAATAGCATCGTACATAATGTATCTACCAGTAATAGTATCAGTAATAGTATCAGTACAAGTAATAGTATCAGTACCGTAATAGCATACCTACCAGTAATAGTATCAGTGCCAGTAATGGTATCAGTACCAGTAATAGCATACCTACCAGTAATAGTATCACTACCAGTAATATCATACCTACCAGTAATAGTATCACTATCAGTAATAAAATCAGTACCAGTAATAGTATCAGTACCAGTAATAGTATCAGTAATTATCGGTACCAGTAATAGTATCAGTACCGTAATAGCATACCTACCAGTAATAGTATCAGTACCAGTAATAGTATCAGTACCAGTAATAGCATACCTACCAGTAATAGTATCACTACCAGTAATAGCATCAGTACCAGTAATAGCATCAGTACCAGTAATAGTATCACTACCAGTAATAGTATCAGTACCAGTAATAGTATCAGTACCAGTAATAGTATCAGTACCAGTAATAGCATACCTACCAGTAATAGTATCTGTGCCAGTAATAGTATCTGTGCCAGTAATAGTATCACTACCAGTAATAGTATCACTACCAGTAATAGTATCACTACCAGTAATAGTATCACATTTTTACATTACATTTTAGTCATTTAGCAGACTTATCCAGAGCGACTTACAGTTAGTGCATACATATTTTTATTTTTTTATATATTTTTTTCATACCCCCTGTGGGAAACTTGAACCCACAACCCAGGCGTTGCCAACGCCATGCACTCTACCAACTGAGCTACATCCCTGCCGCCATTCCCTCCCCTACCCTGGACGACGCTGGGCCAATTGCGCGCCGCCCCATGGGTCTCCCGGCCGCGGCCGGCTCGACAGAGCCTGGATTCGAATCAGGATCTCTAGTGGCACAGTGGCACAGCTAGCACTGGTAGTAATAGTATCACTACCAGTAATAGCCTACTATTGGGAGGGTGGGATGTAGAGTGAAACTAAAGAGGACTAGGGGAGACTGGTACTCACGTGACAGACAGATAGCAGCTGTCAATTCATATCCCCCTTCCCTTCGGCATTTTACTATATGACTGGTGTCCTATCAATATCAAATGCTTTGTAAACAACAGGTGTAGACTAACAGTGAAATGCTTCCCTTACATCAGAAAATACATAATGATGAATAACTTATTGCTCAGCTGGTGGCCAATATAATATAGCCTAGTCTGATTTTGAACCGTACCTTGTTCCAATTCTCTATGGGAAGGTATAAGAGACTACATGCGAAATAAATGTTTGATTCATCCCTAAAGTCTGTTTTTCTTTTCACCTCATTTAGGGGACAGTGACAACACAACAGACGCAGGACCATCTTCGAGAAACAACCCAGGCAATGGGTGATAGGCCTTGTACAGTAGGACATAGCTCAGTTTTCCTGCACTACCACCACCCACTATTCCCAGTTGGGTGATAGGCCTAGTACAAAGTAGGAACTAGCTCAGTTTTCCCAGTTGGGTGATAGGCCTAGTACAAGTAGGAGCTAGCTCCGTTTTTCCCAGTTGGGTGATAGGCCTAGTACAAGTAGGATCTAGCTCCGTTTTCCCAGTTGGGTGATAGGCCTAGTACAAGTAGGATCTAGCTCCGTTTTCCCAGTTGGGTGATAGGCCTGTACAAGTAGGAGCTAGCTCCGTTTTCCCAGTTGGGTGATAGGCCTAGTACAAGTAGGATCTAGCTCCGTTTTCCCAGTTGGGTGATAGGCCTAGTACAAGTAGGAGCTAGCTCCGTTTTCCCAGTTGGGTGATAGGCCTAGTACAAGTAGGATCTAGCTCCGTTTTCCCAGTTGGGTGATAGGCCTAGTACAAGTAGGATCTAGCTCCATTTTCCCAGTTGGGTGATAGGCCTAGTACAAGTAGGAACTAGCTCCGTTTTCCCAGTTGGGTGATAGGCCTAGTACAAGTAGGATCTAGCTCAGTTTTCCCAGTTGGGTGATAGGCCGAGTACAAGTAGGATCTAGCTCCGTTTTCCAAGTTGGGTGATAGTGAGAAAAGCATAAAAGCAAGAGAGACCTCAAAGTATGTGTGACCCTTTCATCTCTCTTTGGGGAACAGCGACAACAAAGCACCAAGGCGTTGTGTGGTAGTAGAAGTAAGCCTAGATTCTCTATCTGTTTTTCTTCCCTCACCACCAGCCGTTCCCAGTTTGCCACAGTAGGACGAAACGTTGATAGTGTTAACTAAAGGGAAACAGCTGGTGGTGGAGGAAGAAAAACAGATAGAGGATCTAAGCATGATCTAGTGTACCAGGGTCACTTAAGAGTGCGTTCGTAAATTCACTCTGGAGTGGCAGAGAGTGTTCAGAGTGCGCTCTGGGCGTTTGTAAATTCAGAGCGTTGTCAGATTGTCCGTTCGTAAATTCCTCATTATCAAGCGCTCTAGACCTTTCGAACCAGAGCGCTCGCATTTCAGGGCAGAGCATCCAGAGTGAATTTTACGAACGCACCCTTAGTCTCCACTGTGAGGAGTGTGTGTGTGTAGATGAGATGAAACACCAGGCCGTGCTTGCGAGGCAATGAGAACAGTGTGGGCCACAGCAGGCCAGCATAGATCTGAACACTTTAAAAGGGACCAAGGCTTTTTCTTATAAGGGACAGATATTAGGAACAGCTTTAAATTTGCGGCTTTGGCCTTTCCATCACTCTCTCGCTGGCTGGCTTTCTTGCCGTCATAATGTCATCACTCAGTAGGCATTGGTGTTGAAATACGTGGATGCGGTCAAAGGAGTCAGTCTCAGCACCAGTTGGTCGTCCAGCCCAATAGCCTAGTATAACCCGTCCCTTACTGAATGGGAGTAGGATTTTTTAGCAATAATGCAAACAATATGTTTATTGTTTACAGTGCTTGCCCAAAGTGTTTTTGGCACTTCAAATCCATAAGAGTCTATCAATCTAAGTAACATAAGAAAAATAAGAAAAAGCCACATCAAAGTCCGTCAGTTTAAGCTAGAGATATCAGGTTTCTAGCATGGGCTGCGTCTCAATCCACCGCATCCGCCTATGTCGGCCTTCACATCTATGGTGGAAGGTGGCCGAGCTAGCAGCAGTGTTTGTCATGAACAGTTTGGCCTACAAACTATTATGACCACTCTATGGAAAGGGAGACTCTCACAAACACCATGGTGTTCTCTGTGTCACCGGACTCATCTGAAGGTAACCCATACAAACAAATGGAAGTATGGAGGTAGTTTTGTGCCAACAGAAATAAGGGGTTATGTGTCCAAAAAAACTACAATATTTTCTGATCTTTCTTATATCTCCTAGATATAGGACACACACTTCAAAACCTTATTCCTTATGATGAAATGTTTTACTGTATTTTCTTACATTTATGAATGTGTTATTCAATGTGTGATGCTATGGGCTATAGTAGTAAAGTCCAAATTCAATATTTTATCAAATCATTTACAAAAATTTGTCTGATCCCTAACAGGATCCTAAAATTATAAATGAAATAGCTGAATGATCCATGGTATGACCATCTTAAAACAATTCCATTGTTTGCTTAGTACAACAGCTTAGACCTTTAGAGGTTATTAAAGGAATATGCTGATATGGCAATAACTGATGCCAGCAGTGCACTGCATGGTTTTCTTTTTGGGACTGATATTCACATATATAATGAAGGTGCACTTACAGTAAAATGTGTCTGACTGATATCTGAACAGATCAGTCACTTGATAGATTATAATGGTTTGGGACAATGATGGGGTTGTTTTGATGGAAGCCAGTGACTTTGCATGACATTCTCCAATTTTCAAAATGTTGTGGTTCTGTCCAAGACAGTTCTGGCTGAGACTAGGGACATTCTTGTTACTTACATGCCTTCACAGCCTCTACTCTACTTTGACACTTGGTCAGCATTTAAATGTTGTTCTATTAATTTATGTTTGAAATGACAGTTAATGACGGGACTAGCTATCTTTGGGACACAACATCGGGAGTCTGTATTGGGGTGTGTTCGTAAATTCACTCTGGAGTGCCAGAATGCGCTCCGGGCGTTCGTAAATTCAGAGCTTTGTCAGATTGTCTGTTCGTAAATTCAGCGCGTTTAGCTCTTGGAGCGTTCAGAGCGCACACTGGACCTCTGGTAGAGGAGTAGGGTTGATCCGAGCGCTCTGACCTCACACCGGCAGTCAAGCACCCAAGCTAACTGGCTAAAGTTGGCTAGCTACTTCCAGACACAAATTAGATTATACCTCACTCTAACCATTTTACTCGCCCTAGCAGAGATGGTTATGCTGTTTTCATGTTATCTAGAGCGTTGGTTGCTTTAACTGTGTTGCTGGCAACAACTGAATTACGTTTTTGTAGACGTTTACTGACACCAGTCATATTCAACGGGTGTTGCGTGTTCGTAAATGCATCAATTATTCTGCGCTCTGGCACACTCAGACGAGAGTGCTCTGAAATCGGAGTAGATAGCCAGAGTGAATTTACGAATGTAGCCTTGGTTGGACTCCCTGAGCTGGTGGGTGGCGACTGAAAATAACCCTACCACAAAATAGCCGGCTTTCCTGTCAACAAAAGCATATGTATCATCTCTAAGAACTCCACTTACCAGACGTAAAGTGAAATGTGTCCCTCGCTATCAAATATAGATTTGAATCCAACTTTTGTCCAAACCGCTCCATATTCCTGCTGTGTAAGAGTGGTAGGACCTAAGTCTCGCATGAAGTGCTGGTCTAATGGCACCCCTGTCTACTTCACAATCATTTGGTGTTGTTTGGACAAAAGTTGGATTCACATTTATTTTTACCATCCACATTTCCTTTGTCTCGTAAATGAAGAATCCTGAATTGTACATATCCTTTTCCTCGGTTTTTTGGTACATATATTTTTATCTGTGTAAACATTCTTACTAGCTCGTTTACAATAGGGGTTGCATCGATCTAACTCTAAAATACCAAATTCAATAACTGGCTGAATTGAAAAATAACAACAAAATCAAAAATAAACATGCATTCAACTTACATCAAACTATACCGTCTGCCTGTGATTACACGTTTTGGAGAGTGGAACTGACCCCACCTGTTCGAAAAACCCACGTGCCCCCCCATGCGCATTATCACTGGTCTGCATACCTCTGGCTAGCTCAGGCATGCTGGTATGCATTTTCTATCCATATATTAACATTTGATATATGCGCTGCAGTTGCCCAGTTTATTGTTCATTATGATTTTAGGGCTAACTTGCTAGTGCTGCGTATCCAGTAAATGTATGTATTATTTACATTCAGAAGTAATTTGTAAATGACATTTAAAGAAAATACTAAATAAAAACATAGCAAAATCATACTTCGATTTTTATTTTTGTAGAAACATTGTTTATGAGATTTGATCAGGCATAGAAAATTAAACATGCAATAAAGTAAGCTACCTGTTGTATCCTTTGGTTTTCAATATCACTGACATATATACATTTAACCAAAGCTACAAACAGCAATTGGTAACCGGTTGCAATGTTTACAAATTATTTTACAGCTGAGCCTCGTCGCTGAAAATTACGTAATCTCACGTTACCTCTCAGCTCTCACACATCCCGAAAAGAGAAGATTCTGCAAAATAAATCAAAATATACGGTCAGGATTGTTTGATATGAACAACGTTCACTAAACGTAAGTATTCATTGAAATTTCGAAAAGTCGTTCTTGCAGTTTTTATTCATTCATTGTTTTCTGCATACTGCATCCCTTCTTGTACAATATAACTGCAGCTCTTCGCTATTTCGATTTACTACTGCCTGTATCCACTTTTACTGTTTACAAACAAGTTATATGTCTCCCTAAATACACTATTAGGTCATCTTGTACAAGATTACAAAATAAATGGTGGATATGAAAGTGTGTGGTAACCATTATTTTTGTGTTATGTCTGAAATTATTTCTGCGTTTAAAAGCTGTGATATAACTTTTATTTTAGCTACATTACGTCTGTTGTGTTTAATATGTTTCAAATCAAATTAAAATGAGTGTTTTGTAAACATAACCAAACTGTTCATCATTTGTTTCCTGCCTCTAATTCTTTGTGTTTTCCATGGGTTGTGTTGGTGCTGATGTCAATGTGATGCATCCTAGCCACTAAGATGCCCAGCTAGGGGCCTTCCCTTCTTTCCTCCCTCTTCCCCACGATGTTGCGGGAGCCATGGCCTCCCCCTCACCCCTAACTCCATCATCCTTTTCCAGCTGCTCAACCATTACCCCCCCCCAGCTCTGCCAATGTAACATCTCCAGAGGGAAGCATGGTAGGACTATCCATCTCTGTCTGTTTGTCACTGGGTCTTGTGGGGGTCCTATTCTTATACTGTGAAAGTGATCACTCCCTCAACCTACCTTCCGTGGGAGTAAAAGTGTTCTGAATGCACTAACCTCACTTATCCTATATACATTAAAAGGCATAACTGGATTGGTGAAAGATATGTAGTGGAATCCTTGCTTTCCTCTATTCACTGTATCTCGCTTTCAGTGATTGTGAAGAAGGGAAGAATCCATGGAAAATCATATCATATTCCCGATACTGTTATTGTGACAATACTCCACTACCGAAATATCCTAGTATTGGGGGGTGGATGTGAGTGGCTAAAGAGGACTAGGGGGATTGGTACTCACGTACAGACAGATACAGATTTTAAATCAAATCCCCTTCCCTTCGGCATTACTATATACTGGTGTGCTGTTAATATAAAATAAAATTGTATTTGTCAAATTCTTCATAAACAACAAGTGTAGACTAACAGCTTACCATCACTGCACCTGCACACACCCATCTTAATTAGTCCACCCAACTACCTCATCCCCATATTGTTATTTAATTGTTATTTATTTAGCTAATTTTCACCCCATATCTCTATTTGCACATCATCTTCTCACATCTATCACTCTAGTGTTAATACTAAATTATTTTTTTCCCCATAATGTCCGAGATTACTCAGTTTGCCAAAAAAGCACCTGGATGATCATCAGGTCTTTTCTATGACATATTCAAAGTATACTTTTTTGACCTGGTTCCAGTAATGCCTGGTAAAACCACTCTGCATTCCCATAAACATCATACCAGGTCGCATGGTGGTGGTTTCCGACGTTGAGGGGCGGTCAGACCAGGCGCAGCGTGAAATGCATCCATGTTTATTAAACCGAATAAACATACAAAAACGGAACGTGACTCGAAGGCTATACACACACAACCAAACTCACCGAGCACAAACAAATCCCACAACACACAGGAAAACCGGCTGCCTAAGTATATCCCCAATCACCGCGACAGCTGCCTCTGATTGGGAACCACACCCTCGACCAAACATAGAAATACAAACATAGAATCACACACATGATATTCACACCCTACCAAACTACTAAGTTCTTCGGTCGGCGTACAGTGGTGTGTGATGGTTTGGGGATGCTTTGCTGCCCTCAACCTGGACACTTGCCTTAATAGAAGGAACCATGAATTCTGCTCTGTATCAGATAATTCTACAGGAGAATGTCAACCATCCGTCTGTGAGCTGAAGCTGAAGCACATCTGGGTCATGCAGCAAGACACTGATCCAAAACACACAATCAAGTCTACATGAAAATGGCTAAAAAGCAACAAATTGGAAGTTTTGGAATGGCCTAGTCAAAGTCCAACCTAATCCCATTGAGGTGTGGTGGCAACTTAAACGTTCTGCTTACCCTCCTATTAAACAGTTCTGCATGGAGAGTGGGCCTTCCTCCCAGCGCTACACTGATCAACAACTACAAGCATTTGGTTGAGTCATTCAGCTAAAATTGTTACAACAAGTTATTAGTGTAAGGGGGGCAATTACTTTTTCACACGGGAATTGGGTGTTGCATAACTTTGTTTATGAAATAAATATGTAATTGTTTTTATTTGTCCACTTATGTTCCCTTTATCTAATATTGGTTTTGGTTGAAGATCTGATAACATTCAGTATCACAAATATGCAAAAGTAGAGAAAATTAGAGGGGGGGCAAATACTTTTTCATACCTTATTAACTCTGTGTTGTTGTTGTTTTTATCACTGCTTTCTTTATCTTGGCATCCATTGTAAATAAATTGTTCTCAACTCTTACTGGTTAAATAAAGGTGAAATAATATATATATATAACAGTTTTTGTGTGCATTCAAGGGGATGATTGCATTCAGTGTATTCCAACAGAGCCTTACCTCCCCTTTCTATTTGAAAAGCACCAAATAATCTTCTTTTTAAACTTCATTCGGTCATATCCTATTTAAATGTAACTTGTACCCCGTTTGTCATTTACGTTGAGTAAATATGAAAACACCATCACAGTTACGCTCCTCAAGAGACTCTCTCAGCTTTCAACAATGTCCGTTTTTTTTGTAGTGTTCTTTTGTGTTACATCCGATCACTGTAAAATAACTAAATGTGTTTGGCAATCTCCAACTGCACAATCCTAACTTGTTACACTTTTGTTTACTACTATTCCACAAGCATGTGTTTTATTAAAAGTCTCACAGAAACCAGAAATATCCCAAATCCACAATATGCAGATTTTATTGAGGAACCCATCATTGTTTTTAGACACTGTAATGTTGACACATTAATGATTCTTGGCCAAAGTATACACAGTACTGTCTTGATGACTTCCTGAGTTGTTAAAAGCTTGCTTTGTTTCATCCTCTTCATGTCCAGATGTTTTATGGTCATGCTAGGCGGGATACAGCTTATGTCAAATTATTCATAATTACTTTTTTTTTGGTGCATTTTACTAACCCTTCTTTTCCTACCTTTCCTATACTCCTACCTGCTAAGTTCTGCTAGCCTGCTACGAAAAGTCAATTCTTGTCAATTCTGACATAAACTGTATCCCATTTATCAAAACCATGTTTTGAGGTCCTGAACCCTGACCCTTTGTTGTCAGATTTTGTAGATCATTTTTTTTTCATTTTTTTTTGTGGGCTGGGTGAGACGGAAGTTATAAATACTAATACACCTTTAAAGCTTTTAATTGCAGATGTGTGTTATCTCAACACATGTACTAGCTTTTCATTTAAAATCCTTCCTGGCTGTTTAACCAATCATTTAGCTTAACTTTAATTTAAAGGCACACTCCTTCATTAAAAACAACAAAATACCCCTACCCTAAAAAAATTGACAGCAAGCAGCAGACCGTCAAATTGAGATGTTTTGAAATCACACATTTTAAACATATAAATCAATAAAATGGTGGGGCTACCAATTCAAATTGATCGACCATTTCACATCTTGAGTTTTATCACCCTTTTTCTTCTTCTTCCCGAGCGACTGGTTGTTGTGAGAACACTCCACAGTCTAATGATTTCCAGAACAGGTTCAACTGTCGTATGATTTCAGTTTCTTTTTTATTAGTCATACAGGGTTCCCCAACTGGCAGTATTCCCACCATTATAGAGAGATACTGTATATGTGATCTATACAACTGTAAACAAGGTTTTGAAATGGCTGTTTTAGTCAAATATTATATCTGTTTGGGCTTCTTGCGGTCAATTTGCAGTCTACAAATTATTTGTAATTATGTTCCGGCCCACTACCATCCCTCAAAAAAATCGGCCCGGCTGAATCTAGTTGATATCTCTGTATACACCATCCAACGAATGCTTACTTGCAGGTTCCTTCTCGACAATGCAAAATAATAAAAAATAAAACATAACATAAATAATGGCTCATGATATAAACATTTTAACACAAGTATAATACAGAGTGACACAATTTATAGTCTAATATTTACACAATATAAAACTATATAATATATTACATTATCATTGTATATTTATTAATGTTCAAATCCCAGTTCTATCTCTCTGTAAGCAGGATGACCATGGCTTAACTGAGCGAAGAAGAATAGCTTCATTACTACAGGACTAGGCTATGTACTACCCTAGCCATCTACTGTGGACTCCGATAATACACAAACCTCTTTCATCTAGGCGCTTAGACTCGGCGGGAAATACATACATATTTAGTAACACAATACCTGTTGTAGCTTTGTTGGCTGGAAAACAAAGGCCCACTCTGATACCATACATAACCTTTTTCAACCAAACACCACGGACTATCCACGTCCAAGTTTATATAATGTGTATATAATAATCCTCAGCCTTGTCTGTATGTTACAGCACAGAGAGGGTTCTCCAGATAGCCTATGAGGCCTTGGAGGGACTAGAGTTTATGAACAAACTGGGATGGTTCACAGAGCCCTCAATGCACAGAGGGCGTCCTCATGGGCGGCAAGGTGGAGTTACCTCCCTTCCCTATCAGTTGGGGTCTAATGGGGCTTTTAACGCCATTTGCCATTGTCATCTACCTTTAAACCTGTGCTCTCGTTCAGTCTGGTTCAACAGGCTAATTGTCATCAGGTTATTGATGCATTATTGATTATCATAAGGCTATCAATACATTGAACATTGTCATATGTAACATTGTTTCTTTGTAGGGCAACGTGAAGCTGGCTAAGTTTGGGTTGTATTACACCTGACAGACCACCGGGGCGGATGTACTTTCCTATTGGTAAGTCCTGTTAACATCTAACCTCCCATGTCAGAGAATGTGTCATATTTGAAAGCAGTTACATTGTGACTACATTACATTAGGCAGTGAAAACATATATTTTAAAACATTTTAGTCTTAGAGTCATTTACAATAGTGAGTGCATACATTTTCATCATTTTCTTTCTGTACTGGTTCCCTGGAATCAAACCCACAACCCTGGCTGCGGCGCCATGCTCTACCAATTGAGCCCCACAGTTAAAAGCGATCCATGTTCCACTGTACAGAGTTAACTATGATAAATTCTGATATGATAATGATTACTGAACCTTGAGCGTCTGGAACTTGTAATACTGTGGATCTTCAGATAATGGGGGTCATAGTCCCTCTGTAACACAACACATATTTAAATGCTGTTAGTGAAATAGAATAACATTACTATGAAATGTATGTGTAATGGTCAATCTATTGTTTATGAAAACCAGGTTTTGATATTAAAGTAATCCATTGTTTCAAGTACTGTAATAGATAGCTGAAGTCTTATCCAAAACCCAAGGGCCCTCATGTTATAGAAAGTCTTTGTGGGTAATATCCTGTTGTTGAATGGGGGAATGATTGTGTGTGTGTGTGTGTGTGTGTGTGTGTGTGTGTGTGTGTGTGTGTGTGTGTGTGTGTGTGTGTGTGTGTGTGTGTGTGTGCGCCACTGCCTCTGATGTCCTGTGTTATCTAATCTCCAAGTAAAACATCTGGTTTGAAGATTAATAAGCTTTATCTGTCTAGTGTTTATGGCGATTCCTTGATATGAAGCAATGTACTGTACACACTCATTTGAACAATACTTCAAAGAAACATGAAGTTCCTGGAATATTTAGTAGATTAATCATCAAAGTCTGTTCATTGTCAAATGGTATCTGTTGCAAAGAGGTTTCATTGAATTTAATTCAGACAACCTCAACCTCTCAAGTTTGCTATGCCTTTCCAGGGTATTCAATTGACCCTTGACCTCTCTCTGACTATCTCTGTCCCCAGCTACCCTCCTACCTGCTCCAGGGTCTTCGCCCAGGGCTCAGTCCACCCCTAGTGACCCCTCCCAGGGGAAGAACCCTCTGTCCTCGGGGCCCCAAGACGGACGTGTGGTCCCTGGGAGTCCTGCTCTTTGAGCTGTGTGCAGTAAGCTCTCTTACCCCACCATGTCTTACCTAATGATTGATTATTGTTGATTGAGCTGTCAATCAAAAGTCAGACTGTCAATGACAGATGTTATGACAATATATATAGCCATTAAGAGTTCATTCTCTCCTAATTACTATCAACCTTTCAAGTAAAGTTTGACATTGTGATTGAGGAAGTCATTCTTCCTCGTGTACTATCAGCCTTTTATTCACGGGGTAAGACTACTGCAGAACATTGAAATAAAGCGAGAGATTGAAATTCATCATCACTTTGGGTAAGTGACGTGTTGCCAAGTCCATCGCCTGGTGAGCCACAGATGAGTTATGATGGGGTTGTATTTTTATACATGGTGGTCTGTGTGTTTTTCCTCAGGTTGCATTGACACATATCACGTCCTTGCAGAGGAGCACGGATGCTTGATGTGATTGGGGTGAGTTTAAAATCAATCACATCACTATTTATTACCTCCCTCACACTAAAACCACTCTAGGGAAGGTTGATTGTCCTAGAATTCCTAGATTCCTAATGTGTAGATTCCTAATGTTAGATTTCTAATGTGTAGATTGTCTAATATGTAGATTGTCTAATGTGTAGATTGCCTAATGTGTGGTTAAGTCATGTTTTATGATGTTGTAGATAAACTACACTTATTATACGCTGTATTGTTGTTCCAGAAAGCGAATGTGATGGTAAATGACACAATTCATCAAAAAAGCAAAACAATCACTGTAACTTGTAACTGGTGTGTGTGTGTGCCCTATCTGTTATGTTATGTGTCTAATTAATTCTCCTTCTTTTTTTTTTTCTCAGCGATTTTGTTTCTTTAGGATGTTGAAAAGCCACTAAGAGTGGAGGAGATTGGGGCTGTGGGTCTGGATTGTACTGTAACTAATGCGATTGTCAACGTTCTGTTACAGGAGCTGCCTGAGAGCGTTCCTATCTTATTAAGGAAATGCCTGACCTTCCTACCCTCCAGAAGGTAACTCACCAGAGATGTTTTATGTCATGTGGATTACTCTATTGTGTTGGCTATCATTTCCTGTTGGGACACTTCTCCATGCCTTCTCAGGGTAATGGCAGGGTAATACAGGGTAATAACAGGGTAATAACAGGGTAATGGCAGGGTAAACCGTAAATAACATCTGCAAGAAAGCAGAGTTCAGTCATAAGCGAAAGTGATCTAAAACATGCCCAAATGAACATGTCGTTTAAGAGAACATTTGAAACACTTCACATAACATTCTGTAGTGAAATCTGAACCTTTTGATGAAGTGCGTCATATGTTTTCAATCTGTTCATAAAGTGTGAATTTCACTCTGTGCTTCCATCCAACCCACCCCTGCAGAGCTGCTGGTTGACCCAGTGTTTGGGGGCGTGTCGTGTCTCTCCCCCCCCCAGTTCCAGCTCCCTCTGTTCTCCTCCTCCCTGCGCTGTGCCCACCTGACTACCAACATCCCCTCTGCAAAGGTCCCTCACACACCTGCCCGGCACACATATATATACACACACATACTGGGAAATATTTAGTCAGCCACCAATTGTACGAGTTCTCCCCTTAAAAATGAGAGGCCTGTAATTTCCGATCATTACCGTCAACTATGACAGACAAATTGAGGAAAAAAAAATCCCAAAATCACATTGTAGGATTTTTAATTAATTTATTTCCAAATTATGGTGGAAAATATATTTGGTCACCTACAAACAGATTTCTGATCTCACCTTAACTTCTTCTTTAAGAGGCTTCTCTTCCTCCCTCGTTATGTATTAATGGCACCTGTTTAAACTGTTATCTATAAAACACCTGTCCACAACCTCAAACAGTCACACTCCAAACTCCACTATGCCAAACAAGGGCTGTCAAAACACCAACTTTAGACCTGCACCAGGCTGGGAAAGACTGAATCTGCAATAGGTAAGCAGCTTGGTTTGAAGAAATCAACTGTAGGGAGCAGTTATTAGGAAATGGAGGACCTCCAAACCACTGATAATCTCCCTCATCTCTCCCGCAAATCTCACCCCGAGGGGTCAATGATCACAAGAGCGGTGAGCAAAAATCCCAGAACCCACCGGGGGACCTAGTGAATGACCTGCGAGAGCTGGGACCAAAGTAACAAAGCCTACCATCAGTAACACCTACCGCCAGGACTCAAATCCTGCAGTTTCGGACTGTCCCCCTGCTTAGCCAGTACATGTCCAGGCCCGTCTGAAGTTTGCTAGAGTGCATTTGGATGATCCAGAAGAGGATTGGGAGAATGTCATATGGTCAGATGAAACCAAAATATAACTTTTTGGTAAAAACTCAACTCAGTCTGTTTGGAGGACAAAGAATGCTGAGTTGCAGTCCAAAGAACACCATACCTACTGTGAAGCATGGGGGTGGGAACATCATGCTTTGGGGCTGTTTTTCTGCAAAGGGACCAGGACGACTGATCAGTGTAAAGGAGAGAATGAATGGGGCCATGTATCGTGAGATTTGGAGTGGAAAACCTCCTTCCATCTGCAAGGGCATTGAAGATGAACGATGGCTGGGTCTTTCAGCATGACAATGATCCCAAACACACCGCCCGGGCAACAGAGTGGCTTCGTAGAAGCATTTCAAGGTCCTGGAGTGGCCTAGCCAGTCTCCAGATTTCAACCCCATAGAAAATCTTGGGCGGGAGTTGAAAGTCCGTGTTGCCCAACGACAGCCCAAAACATCACTGCTCTAGAGAGATCTGCATGGAGAATAGGCCAAAATACCAGCAACAGTGTGTGAAAACCTTGTGAAGACTTACAGAAAACGTTTGACCTGTGTCATTGCCAACAAAGGGTATATAACAAAGTATTGAGAAACTTTTGTTATTAAACAAATACTTATTTTCCACCATAATTTGAAAATAAATTCATTAAAAATCCTACAATGTGATTTTCTGGGTTTTTTCCTCATTTTGTCTGTCATAGTTGACGTGTACTATGATGAAAATTACAGCCTCTCTCATCTTTTTAAGGTGGGAGAACTTGCACATGTGTTGGCTGACTAAATACTTTTTTTTCCCCACTGTATACACACAGACAGCATAACTCCTATAGCAGCACCCTAATTTACAGTTATCGTCAATACTGACATTTTAGGAATAAGAAATTGTTTCAAAAGGTCTAATTATACGACATCATTCCTCTGAGCATTGATTGTGAGAAGTACTTCAAGCATTCATTCTCCTCTCAGCGTTTTGCATGGTCATCAGTGATTTGGCCTTTGATTCATATTTGAATAGTTGACATTATAAATATAAATGTAAATGTTTCTTGACCATGGAAGACCTGGCTGTATGGATAAAGGATACATCTCAAAGACGACCACAAAGGACTACATTTTACCATGTAGAGGACCATGTATCATCCTTGATGCTTTTTTTAGCATGTTTACTGCCATCACATTAGTGTGTGATTTTATGGAACCCAGGAATCCCTGGAAAACAGTGGCAGTTGTTACCGAGCGGACTATCCTGGCTAAGTAAATATATAAAATGACATTCATTGAAATGTGACTGATTTTAATGTATTAGACAGTTAAAACAATCTGTCAATCATGTCGCAGATGATGATGGGGTACCTGGGGAGAGCCATAGACGAGGTGTACCACCTGTGGTGTTTGGCAGGAGGAGACCTGGAGAAGGAACTGACCAACCAGGGGATCATCCAGTCCAAGCCTCCCCGTCTGCACCTTGCCCAAGTACTGTACAACACACCCTTTCTACCTAGTGTACTGTTTCAGATATTGTAGTTATATTCAGCGGGCCTTTCTACTGGACTGTCTTAGAAAATGTAGTTATACACAGCAGTCTTTCTACCGGACTGTCTAAGATAATGTAGTTATATCAGCACGTCTTTCTACTGGACTGCTCTAAGATAATGTAGTTATATACAGCACGTCTTTCTACTGGACTGTCTCAGATAATGTAGTTATATACAGTATGTCTTTCTACTGGACTGTCTCCAGCTAATGTAGTTATACACAGCATGCCTTTCTACTGTCTTAGATAATGTAGTTATATACGTATGTCTTTCTACTGGACTGTCTCAAGATAATGTAGTTTATATACAGCATGCCTTTCTACTGTCTTAGATAATGTAGTTATATTCATCATGCCTTTCCACTGTACTGTTTCAGATCAAGTTATTAACTGTTTGAATCGTAGAGCAAAGCCTAAAGCACACAGTTAGAATAATGTTTGCATCTGAACTAGTTCTATATTAAGTAGATCCATACTGTAGTTTATCATCCGAATGATTAAATGTTTAATTGAATCTCTGTGTTAGTTTCATGCTGGCGGATGGGTGTCATTTGGCCAAGCGGGGACGGGAGCTTCCTCCTGGATGACACCACCGTCCACACTGTCTCTGTGCCAGCTGAAGAATGTGAGGACATCACTGTGACTAATAGATTTAACATTACCGTACAATAACCGGAGAAATACATTGCAATAGTCGTTGGTCTCGACTTGGACTGTAATGACCAGTGTTACTACCAACACCTCACAACAGTTTATTTAATCCACATGGTTGAATCTGAAATGAACCAGAAAATGTGTGCTGAAATTAAAATCTGACTTACTTCTCTCTTTCAGAGACTGGAAGACGTGGCAGGAGAGGCATATTACCCTTTATTGGAAGATGGTGAATCCCCTCATCTTTTACTTCTCAATTGTCACGTATGTCCTCAGCTCTCATATCCCTTCTCTATTTTTCATTTTATGGCTTGTTTTTTTTCACTGACTGATGGAGATGGGTAATGTTCCTTTCTTGCTTTTTTGTTTGCTTGTCTCTCTGTGTGTCTCTCTGTGTCTCTCTCTCTCTGTGTCTCTCTCTGTGTCTCTCTCTCTCTGTGTCTCCAGACAGTCTAGTCTGTCCCAATCCAACAGCAGCAATGAGCTGTCTTGCCCGTCACCTGCCACTCATCATCAGGGAGAGGGACACAGAGTACCCAACTCATCCGCATCATCCTCTTCGACAGGCTCCTCAAGGTCAGAGCTCTAACACACACACACACACACACACACACCATTCTCTCACAACCCAGTACAAATTCAATCACTCTGCCTCAGCAGTTTTAAGACCCCCCAGTTCCCAATGATTCCAGGAATAGAAAGTCACATTGACCCTGTCCTGAGATCACACTCATTTACTCATCTTTGTGTTCCTGTCTGGTGATTTTATTAAAGTCTCCTATTGGTGTGTGTCCAGGCCTTGGTGTTTATCTTGATTGTATCAGGTGTTGAATGAAAGTGGACTACATGTTATATCAACCGATTAGTAAAATATAGTGTCTTCTCAGTGACTTGTCTAGCTTATTAAAGTTTTTAATTACATTAAGAATATAATCTTATGATTAGATAATTCTCTGGTTGTGCTGTTTGTCCCACAGAAGCGTACCCATACAAGAAGAACCTGGTGTGGAAGGAGGCGGTGGACATTCCTCCCCTGCGTCGTGGACTGCACATGGCTGCTCTCCTGGGAGTCGGTAGGACAAACTGATAACCATAAAAATACGTTGTTTGTTTGTAGAGATAAATCAATCTGATAACCATAGAGATTATGGACTTGATTTACTGCTGATTTTCATTTAATACTGTGCCTTACAATGATAATGGGAAGTTGGTTTAGTTGATTGAATCCCTTTTTTCTCTCTCCAGGGGGACTTTCGGGCCAAATATGACAGCATTGATAAGGATACCCCTATACCTACTGACAGACAGGTACCTCTTCTTCTCATTGTGGACTGGTTATCAGGCAAATTAATTATTTTTGGCAATTTTATAATTTCATATTGAACAGATATATATCCATCACTGCTTTGGTTCAAACACTTATACTGTGTGTGTGCTTTCCCCCAGATTGAGGTGGACATCCCTCGCTGTCACCAGTATGACGAGCTGCTGTCCTCAAGCCACAGGTCCTCAGGAAGTTCAGGCGTGTGCTCCAGCCTGGGTGGTCTCTCACCCTGACCTGGTCTACTGGCGGTCAGTCTTTCACTCTGTCAATCTGCTATCACTGTCTGCCTGTGACTCACATCCATGCTGTGTTGTGGTCAATAGACCACTAGGTGGCAGTCATCCATACATTTTCAATCCAGCCTATCCAATTCAATTCTAGTGTTGATGTGGTTTACAATTGTACCCTGTGTTTTGTTCAGTTTGGATTCGCTTTGTGCACCATTCCTCTGGCTGGATTTCTTCAATGAAGGTAGGGTATTCCAATCCTTCTTAAAAGAGAATTGTTGTTGATTTGCAGAATACAATCTGTACGCTGATACTCCCTTCTCTCTTCTCCTCATCTTCTGCGTTCTTTTAATCAGCCCTGGTACGCCTGCATGTCGGCCTTCATCCCCAAAATACCCTGTATAACTTCTTCCTGAAGGACAACTCTCACGTTATCCAAGGTGAGTTTCTCCATGTACAGTGACACTTGTATAACAAACATCCTCCATCATCCCGTAAATCAATCTTTAATCTACATAAACATTTCAGTGTTCAAAATGTGCCACTAGTAGGGTGTATTTATAGAGCTGCACTAATGAGTTGTCTAATAACACCCTTTTAGTGTGATATTCACAATATACTACAGCCTCTCGCCTTATTACTTAAAGAAAACTCACCCAAACTATCTTTTGGTATTCGTTTCAGTTAGTCCATTGTTTATAAAGTCCCAAAATGTTTGTGCATGCCAACAATGAAGTTTTGAAGATCTATGACTTTCAAAATACAGAAATACAGCCGGTATGATGCATTTTTGCCACATTTTTTGAACTATATCAACAAGGGACTAATGAAAGCAAATACTGTACCAAAAGAGTTTTGGGCCTGGAGTTTTCTTTACAAAGTGTACTGGAGCTGAGGCGTCAGTGTAAGTTAAGTTAAGCCACTGACAAATTTTTTTTGTGCATTTTAATAAGTACTGTGTGTCATTGTAAGTTAAGCCTCCAACAAAGTAAGCTTTCATAGCTTTTTTTAATAAGCACAGTGTTCAGAAACATTAATATCCAACAGGAACATCAACAGGCTGCCTTTCTCGGAGTTGATTCGATTTTGGCTTCATATTGTTCCTGAGCTGTGCAAACTAATTTGAATGTGTCTTAATGGAGGCTGCAGCTGGATCAACGATATTTAGAGATATTATGAACAGAAACCAGAAAGGAATCCCTGTCGATCAACAAAATAACAGACACTGTTTCTGCTCGGCTGGTGAACTGGGACAACAAACACATTTTACATTTTAGTCTTTTAGCAGTCACACCACTTTAACTCAATTATCCTGCCACAGTCTCATCTAATCTCACCAGTGTTGGTCTGTCTTGGTTTTTAGTATACTTTTGTTTGGAATAAAAACAATTGAACTCAGTTGCGTTTTTTGTGTAGAGACAATAAACGACCAAAAACGTGTCTTTTTATATCAATTTAGACAATGCCCAATCTAATCTGATGTCACAATAGCTTCTGGGTCTTGTTCAATAGGGCACAACGTAGATAATTGTTTTGTAACAGACACCAATAAATAGTATTCCTCAGATAGGACCACTATAGCTTTTTCACTATATTTTAACTCTCCCTCTGTGCTGCACCTGTTTCAGAGTACCTCACCGTCTTCTCCCAGATGATCGCCTTCCACGACCCGGAGCTCAGCAACCACCTCAATGAGATCGGATTCATACCTGACGTAAGCACTCAAATGGCCCGTGCAGCTCAGTTGGTAGAGCATGGTGCTTGCAACGCCAGGGTTGTGGGTTCGATTCCCACGGGGGGCCAGTATGAAAATGTATGCACTCACTAACTGTAAGTCGCTTTGGATAAGAGCGTCTGCTAAATTACTAAAAATGTAAAATGGAGTCTGGGCTGTGTCGTTCTAACGTAAAAACTGTCATAAAACTGACATGAGGGGGCTGAGGGTCCGATAACTGATAAGGGAACAGTTGTAGAAGATAATAATAAATAATATGCCATTTAGCAGACGCTTTTATCCAAAGCGACTTACAGTCATGCGTGCATAAATGTTTTGTGTATGGGTGGTCCCGGGGATCGAACCCACTACCTTGGCGTAACAAGCGCCGTGCTCTACCAGCTGAGCTACAAAAGTGTTTATTTCCCTGTGTAGGTGGTCCTAACCTAAAACTGATAGCAGAACAGTGTCTGAGGGGAAGTACTTAACTGGAGGGGCCCTAAATCTGACAGCAGAACAGTCTGAGGAGAAGTACTTAATTGGAGGGGGTCCTAAATCTGACAGCAGAACAGTGGCAAAGGGTACTTATTAGAAAACGTTTATTTCCTTCTTTGAGTTTACTGATCATGAAAGGTGAGGGACAACGGGGAGGATGGAATCGGGCCCAGTCCCAGACTCCCTGGTCAGGGATAAAGAATCACCACTATCACACCCCTCTAATAGAGTCCTGGTTGTCATTGAGAGTTTTTGTTCAGTTGGCCCATCTCAGTTTTGGGCCAGGGCCAAGTTCTCTCCACACAGTACACTCGTGATAAATTATACAGGGTCTAATGACAGCCTGGCCTTGCTCTAAGGTCTAATGACAGCCTGGCCTTGCTCTAGGGTCTAATGACAGCCTGGCCTTGCTCTAAGGTCCTCGAACACCCGGCCCTCCATCCCCCGTTCCAGAACACTTTCCCTATTGCGCTCACGGGCTCTCTCTCTCTGTCTCTGTCTGTCTCTGTCTCTGTCTCTGTCTCTGTCTCTCTCTCTCTCTCTGTCTCTGTCTCTGTCTCTGTCTCTGTTCTCTCTCTCTGTCTCTGTCTGTCTCTCTCTGTCTGTCTCTCTCTGTCTGTCTCTCTCTGTCTGTCTCTCTCTGTCTGTCTCTCTCTGTCTCTCTCTCTCTCTCTCTCTCTCTCTCTCTCTCTCTCTCTACCTCTCTCTCGCTCTCTCTCGCTCTCTCATTTATTAAATATATACAGTGGGGGAGAACAAGTATTTGATACACTGCTGATTTTGCAGGTTTTCCTACTTACAAAACATGTAGAGGTCTGTAATTGTTATCATAAAAAAATCCAGAAAATCACTTGTATGATTTTTAAGTAATTAATTTGCATTTTATTGCATGACATAAGTATTTGATACATCAAAAAGCAGAACTTAATATTTGGTACAGAAACAGTCAGTATTAAGCTGCATTAAGTACTGCAATGCATCTCCTCTCATGGACTGCACCAGATTTGCCAGTTCTTGCTGTGAGATGTTACCCCACTCTTCCACCAAGGCACCTGCAAGTTACCGGACATTTCTGGGGGGAATTGCCCTAGCCCTCACCCTCCGATCCAACAGGTCCCAGACGTGCTCAATGGGATTGAGATCCGGGCTCTTCGCTGGCCATGGCAGAACACTGACATTCCTGTCTTGCAGGGAATCACGCGGGACAGAACGAGCAGTATGGCTGGTGGCATTGTCATGCTGGTGGGTCATGTCAGGATGAGCCTGCAGGAAGGGTACCACATGAGGGAGGAGGATGTCTTCCCTTTAACGCACAGCGTTGAGATTGCCTGCAATGACAACAAGCTCAGTCCGATGATGCTGTGACACATCGCCCCAGACCATGATGGACCCTCCACCTCCAAATCGATCCCGCTTTACAGAGTACAGGCCTCGGTGTAACACTCATTCCTTCGACGATACACGCGAATCCGACCATCACCCCTGGTGAGACAAAACCGTGACTCGTCAGTGAAGAGCACTTTTTCCCAGTCCTGGTCCAGTGACGGTGGGTTTGTGCCCATAGGCAACGTTGTTGCCGGTGATGTCTGGTGAGGACCTGCCTTACAACAGGCCTACAAGCCCTCAGTCCAGCCTCTCTCAGCCTATTGCAGATAGTCTGAGCACTGATGGAGGGATTGTGCATTCCTGGTGTAACTCGTGCAGTTGTTGTTGCCATCCTGTACCTGTCCCGCAGGTGTGATGTTCGGATGTACCGATCCTGTGCAGGTGTTGTTACACGTGGTCTGCCACTGCGAGGACAATCAGCTGTCCGTCCTGTCTCCCTGTAGCGCTGTCTTAGGCGTCTCACAGTACGGACATTGCAATTTATTGCCCTGGCCACATCTGCAGTCCTCATGCCTCCTTGCAGCATGCCTAAGGCACGTTCACGCAGATGAGCAGGGACCCTGGGCATTTTTTGTTTGGTGTTTTTCAGAGTAGGTAGAAAGGCCTCTTTAGTGTCCTAAGTTTTCATAACTGTGACCTTAATTGCCTACCATCTGTAAGCTGTTAGTGTCTTAACGACCGTTCCACAGGTGCATGTTCATTAATTGCTTATGGTTAATTGAACAAGCATGGGAAACAGTGTTTAAACCATTACAATGAAGATCTGTGAAGTTATTTTGATTTTTTACAAATTATCTTTGAAAGACAGGGTCCTGAAAAAGGGACGTTTCCTTTTTTGCTGAGTTTATATACACTACCAGAAGATAGCCCTATTTGGTAAAAGACCAAGTCCATATTATGCATGAACAGCTTAAATAAGCAAAAGAGAAACGACAGTCCATCATTACTTTAGGACATGAAGGTCAGTCAACACGGAACATTTCAAGAACTTTGAAAGTTTTTTTTCAAGTGCAGTCGTAAAAAAACCATCAAGCGCTATGATGGACCGCCACAGGAATGGAAGACCCAGAGTTACCTCTGCTGCAGAGGATAAGTTAATTAGAGTTACCAGCCTCGAAATTGCAGCCCAAATAAATGCTTCACAGAGTTCAAGTTACAGACACATCTCAACAGCAGCTGTTCAGAGGGGACTGTGTGAATCAGGCCTTCATGGTCGAATTGCTGCAAAGAAACCACTACTAAAGGACACCAATAAGAAGAAGAGACCTGCTTGGGCCAAGAAACACGAGCAGTGGACATTAGACCGGTGGAAATGTGGCCTTTGGTCTGCAGTCCAAATTTGAGATTTTTGGTTCAAACCGCCGTGTCTTTGTAAGACGCGGTGTGGGTGAATGGATGATCTCTGCATGTGTAGTTCTCACCGTAAAGCATGGAGGAGGAGATGTTATGGTGTGGGGGTGCTTTGCTGGTGACACTGTCTGTGATTTATTTAGAATTCAAGGCACACTTAACCAGCATGGCTACCACAGCATTCTGCAGCGATACGCCATCCCATCTGGTTTGAGCATAGGACTATCATTTGATTTTCGACAGGACAATGACCCAACACACCTCCAGGCTGTGTAAGGGCTATTTTACCAAGAAGGAGAGTGATGGAGTGCTGCATCCGATGACCTGGTCTCCACAATCCCCTGACCTCAACCCAATTGAGATGGTTTGGGATGAGTCGGACCGCAAAGTGAAGGAAAAGCAGCCAACAAGTGCTCAGCATATGTAGGAACTCCTTCAAGACTGTTAGAAAAGCATTCCAGGTGAAGCTGGTTGAGAGAATGCCAAGAGTGTGCAAAGCTGTCATGAAGGCAAAGAAGAATCTCAAATATAAAATATATTTGATTTGATTTGTTTCGCTTTTTTTTGGTTACTACATGATTCCATATGTGTTATTTCATCATTTTGATGTCTTCACTGTTATTCTACAATGTAGAAAATAGTAAAAATAAAGAAAAACCCTTGAATGAGTAGGTGTTCTAAAACTTTTGACCTGTAGTGTATAGTGTCAAGACAAAGTATGTGAAACCTTTGGAATAGCCTGGATTTCTGCATAAATCGGTCATAAAATTTGATCTGATCTTCATCTAAGTCACAACAATAGACAAACACAGTCTGCTTAAGCTAATAACACACAAACAATTATATGTTGTCATGTCTTTATTGAACACACCGTGTAAACATTCACTGTGCAGGGTGGGTAAAGTATGTGAACTCTTGGATTTAATAACTGGTTGACCCTCCTTTTGCAGCAATAACCTCAACCAAACGTTTTCTGTAGTTGCGTTTCAGACCTGCACAATGGTAAGGAGGAATTTTCGACCATTCCTCTTTTACAAAACTGTTTCAGTTCAGCAATATTCTTGGGATGTCTGGTGTGAACCGCTCTCTTGAGGTCATGCCACAGCATCTCAATCGGGTTGAGGTCAGGACTCTGACTGGGCCACTCCAGAAAGTGTATTTTCTTCTGTTGAAGCCATTCTGTTGTTGATTTACTTCTGTGTTTTGAGTCGTTGTCCTGTTGCATCACCCAACTTCTGTTGAGCTTCAATTGGCCGGACAGATAGCCTCACATTCCCCTGCAAAATGTCTTGATAAACTTGGGAATTCATTTTTCCGCCGTTGATAGCAAGCTGTCCAGGCCCTGAGGCAGCAAAGCAGCCCCAAACCATGATGCTCCCTCCACCATACTTTACAGTTGGGATGAGGTTTTGATGTTGGTGTGCTGTGCCTTTTTTTCTCCACACATAGTGTTGTGTGTTCCTTCCAAACAACTCCACTTTAGTTTCATCTGTCCACAGAATATTTTGCCAGTAGTGCTGTGGAACTTCCAGGTGCTCTTTTGCGAACTTCAGACATGCAGCAATGTTTTTTTTGGACAGCAGTGGCTTCTTCCGTGGTGTCCTCCCATGAACACCATTCTTGTTTAGTGTTTTACATATCGTAGACTCATCAACAGAGATATTAGCATGTTCCAGAGATTTCTGTAAGTCTTTAGCTGACACTCTAGGATTCATCTTAACCTTATTGAGCATTCTGCGCTGTGCTCTTGCAGTCATCTTTTGAGGATGGCCACTCCTAGGGAGAGTAGCAACAGTGCTGAACTTTCTCCATTTATAGACAATTTGTCTTACCGTGGACTGATGAACATCAAGGCTTTTAGAGATCCTTTTGTAACCTTTTCCAGCTTTATGCAAGTCAACCATTCTTAATCTTAGGATCTTCTGAGATCTCTTTTGTTTGAGGCATGGTTCACATCAGGCAATGCTTCTTGTGAATAGCAAACTCACATTTTCTGAGTGTTTTTTATAGGGCAGGGCCGCTCTAACCAACATCACCAATCTCGTCTCATTGATTGGACTCCAGGTTAGCTGACTCCTGACTCCAATTACCTTTTGGAGAAGTCATTAGCCTAGGGGTTCACATACTTTTTCCAACCTACACTGTGAATGTTTAAATGATGCATTCAATATAGACAAGAAAAATACAATAATTTGTGTGTTATTAGTTTAAGCACACTGTGTTTGTCTATTGTTGTGACTTAGATGAAATTGTATGACCAATTTATGCAGAAATCCAGGTAATTCCAAAGGGTTCACATACTTTTTCTTGCCACTGTGTGTGTATATATATATATATATATATATATATATCTATATATATATATATATATATATATATATATATATATATAATCTATATATACTGCTAAAAAATTAATAAAGGAGCACTAAATAACACATCCTAGATCTGAATGAATGAAATATTCTTATTAAATACTTTTTTCTTTACATAGTTGAATGTGCTGACAACAAAATCACACAAAAATTATCAATGGAAATCAAATGTATCAACCCATGGAGGTCTGGATTTGGAGTCACCCTCAAAATTAAAGTGGAAAACCACATTACAGGCTGATCCAACTTTGATGTAATGTCCTTAAAACAAGTCAAAATGAGGCTCAGTAGTGTGTGTGGCCTCCACGTGCCTGTATGACCTCCCTACAACGCCTGGGCATGCTCCTGATGAGGTGGCGGATGGTCTCCTGAGGGATCTCCTCCCAGACCTGGACTAAAGCATCCGCCAACTCCTGGACAGTCTGTGGTGCAACGTGGCGTTGGTGGATGGAGCGAGACATGATGTCCCAGATGTGCTCAATTGGATTCAGGTCTGGGGAACGGGCGGGCCAGTCCATAGCATCAATGCCTTCCTCTTGAAGGAACTGCTGACACACTCCAGCCACATGAGGTCTAGCATGGTCTTGCATTAGGAGGAACCCAGGGCCAACCGCACCAGCATATGGTCTCACAAGGGGTCTGAGGATCTCATCTCGGTACCTAATGGCAGTCAGGCTACCTCTGGCGAGCACATGGAGGGCTGTACGACCCCCCCCCAAAGAAATGCCACCCCACACCATGACTGACCCACCGCCAAACCGGTCATGCTGGAGGATGTTGCAGGCAGCAGAACGTTCTCCACGGCGTCTCCAGACTCTGTCACGTCTGTCACATGTGCTCATTGTGAACCTGCTTTCATCTGTGAAGAGCACAGGGCGCCAGTGGCGAATTTGCCAATCTTGGTGTTCTCTGGCAAATGCCAAACGTCCTGCACGGTGTTGGGCTGTAAGCACAACCCCACCTGTGGACGTCGGGCCCTCATACCACCCTCATGGAGTCTGTTTCTGACCGTTTGAGCAGACACATGCACATTTGTGGCCTGCTGGAGGTCATTTTGCAGGGCTCTGGCAGTGCTCCTCCTGCTCCTCCTTGCACAAAGGTGGAGGTAGCAGTCCTGCTGCTGGGTTGTTACCCTCCTACGGCCTCCTCCACGTCTCCTGATGTACTGGCCTGTCTCGTGGTAGCGCCTCCATGCTCTGGACACTACGCTGACAGACACAGCAAACCTTCTTGCCACAGCTCGCATTGATGTGCCATCCTGGATGAGCTGCACTACCTGAGCCACTTGTGTGGGTTGTAGACTCCGTCTCATGCTACCACTAGAGTGAAAGCACCGCCAGCATTCAAAAGTGACCAAAACATCAGCCAGGAAGCATAGGAACTGAGAAGTGGTCTGTGGTCAACACCTGCAAAACCAGTCCTTTATTGGGGGTGTCTTGCTAATTGCCTATAATTTCCACCTGTTGTCTATTCCATTTGCACAACAGCATGTAAATTTATTGTCAATCAGTGTTGCTTCCTAAGTGGACAGTTTGATTTCACAGAAGTGTGATTGACTTGGAGTTACATTGTGTTGTAAAGTGTTCCCTTTATTTTTTTGAGCAGTGTATATACCATAGCAAGGTTAAAGGCGCTACAGGCGCTACCCAAGTCGTTATCGGGCTGATGAATGTGCGTCACCTCGGTGGACCAGCCCTGGGGACCTCTTCCAGAGAAAGGCTGAATCTATCAAATAGGAGCCAGGGATTTTATGGTGCCCGGTTTTTAAAGATGGATGGTGGAAGTGTTTGATAACGTGTGTTACTCCGCTACTGAATGAAACACTGACATTGTTCAAAGTTCAGATTTAACCTTTATTTAACCAGGTGGGTCAGTTTAGCACCATTTCTCATTTACAATGACAACCTGAAACCATGAAACCACAGACCATATATCAGTGAAACCATGGTGATTAGATGTGGCTGTCCCTGTCTGAAAACACTTACTGTGGGAAGAAAATAATCACAATTAGATGTTCCACAGGTTTTCCTGTGTGGGTTTGACATGTCACTTTAGGAAAATAAAGAAAGTCATACACTAAAACCATCTAAGAATCAAAATTTCTGCCCACGTCTACATAGTGATTTGAACAAAGGCATTCCGCTACAAAGCATTACCTTGAACAGATTTCTTATTATGGTCTTCCTTTATTGTCAAGCAATGATGCTGTTGTACATTAGTTTCCAAGCCGCCTCTTCACAGAGGTTAACCGAGTGCGTGGCGTTCTAATGATGTCATCTGGACACTTGTGAACCTCTGTTTTATTTGTATTTAACTTCCCTTTCAAAGGCAAAGGGATTGAAACATTATTTTCCCAGTCTGGTCGGGGATAATAATATTTGAACTCAGTGTGTTGATACAGCTTTTAATGTTTGATGTCTTATCCAAACCATAAATAATTCACATATGATGTTCGGAGAATGTGGAGAGATGGAGGGATTTTGTGAGTGTTGTTCTACCAAAGTAGTAAATCTGTACGTAGGCTATAAAAGCCCAAATGTTAGGCTACCCAGTAACCACAACCACGAACCCTCTGTTTGATTTCCCCTGTATACGTGTCAAAGCAGAGTTAGTACAGTGTGCTGTGGTGGTTATAGAACAACAGACAATGTCATATAATACTACTTTGTCTACAATACAGTCTAGTACAGTCCAGTGTATTGTGGCAGTCTCCTCCTGTAATGCTTTAAACCATAGGACCACTACTACCATGCAGCACGTAGGCTAGACTCCCTGGCCCGGTTGTTCAATTTAGGCTTTTCAATTTGGCCTTCCTTCCCTCCCTTCCCCCCCTGGATGGCATTCACACCTTTCTACTACAACTAATCCCATCAGGCTTAGCCAGGGTTTTGTGGAGGAGACTGCTCAAATTGAGGCCGAGGCTCTGAGTAATTAACCAGCTGAAATACATTTAATTCCAATACCCCCCCAGAACAGGTGGTTGTTAGTTGCTTTTTCTATATCACACCCATGCACTTCTGCCTATGAGAGGGAGAGGGAGAGGGAGAGAGAAGAAGTGATTGAGATAATGAGATGTCATTGTTAGCTGTCTCTCCATTTCCAGTACTCAGCAGTTTGTCCTTATTGCCACCACTCACTCACTTACACAAACACACACACACCCAGAGGCAATGCAAACTTAGCAGAAATCAGATCAGACAAACCTTGTATGACCGATGTGGCTGACTTACGAAATGTCTCGGCTGAAAAAGTTAAATCGATCTAACAGTTTAGTGTATTTTGTATGACATTGATTTGATGTGTTTTGGGTTGGAATGTGCACTAACAAACGTGTATAGCTAGGACTGTTCCATAAAGAATACTACTGTAATGCATAGAACAGAGTAGAAATGCATGAATTTATTTCTTTCATTGACTATATCCGCTCTCTTTCCCTTGCAGCTCTATGCCATTCCGTGGTTCCTCACCATGTTCACACGTAAGTTGACTTTCTTTTTATTGACCTTCTTTTTATTATTATGAATGTGGGAGTGTCCATATTCTATAGACCTTGACAGGGTGTTGGGTCAGCAGCGTTTGGAACTCAGAACAGAGCAGTTTGGAAAGGTCAAAGCCTCAAGTACGGTAAGGATTAGCAGCTTTTGACAGTAGTGTGACCTTTATACCAACCCAATTAGATTCTGGTTCTATAGTCTACTGGGTTTATATTATACCACAGAGACTGCTGCTATAAAGGCTATTCTAGTCTACTCTATTCTAATCTACTCTATTCGAATCTACTCTATTCTAGTCTACTCTATTCTAGTCTACTCTATTCTAGTCTACTCTATTCTAGTCTACTCTATTCTAGTCTACTCTATTCTCCTCTATTCTAATCTACTCTATTCTAATCTACTCTATTCTAATCTAATCTACTCTAATCTCCTCTATTCTAATCTCCTCTATTCTCCTCTATTCTAATCTACTGCTGGTCTATTACTTCTGTGGTAATATCTTCCTATAACCTTTATACGGCTACATAAAGAGTGGACATCATTCTGGTCTACTGGCTGAATACCATTTGGAATTCAGCCAACAAGACAATCACATTACAGATATGGCTAGTCGTTAACTGAAGTAGCCTATGAAAGCATAATTTGCCTACTTAGGCTGTACAGTTCTGTGTCATGCAGTAGGTGAACAGCAGGTGGCAGCATTACACTTTATCCTATAGTCGCCAAAGAATAGCGGACTCTGAAACAGAGTAGTGTTAGGACATCTCTAGTAATATTACAATATCTAGTTTATATTACTTTAATCTCAGTTGGAGTTTGATAAGATGACACACAAAATTCAGTGTTTTTCCTATTTAATTTTGGGACATAAAATACACTATATCAGTCATATGGTCAGTTAGCAGACATACACTGAATGGCCAGTTTATTATGTACACCCATCTAGTACCGGGTTGGACCCCCCCCTTTGCCTCCAGAACAGGCTGAATTCTTTGGGGTATTCTACAAGGTGTTAGAAACGTTCCACAGGTATGTTGTTCCATGCTGACGCGATGCCATCACGCAGTTGCTGCAGATTGGACGGCGGTACATTTCATGCTGCTAACAGCCCGTTCCATCTCGTCCAAAAGATGCTCTGTTGGGTTGAGGTTTGAGGACTGCGCAGGCCACTCAAGTAAACTGAACTCACTGTCATGTTCCAGGTGATATCTTTCCACTCCTCAATTGTCCAGTGTTGGTGATCGCGTGCCCACTGGAGCTGCTTCTTCTTGATTTTAGCTGATAGGAGTGGAACCCGGTGTGGTCGCCTGCTGCAATAGCCCATCCGTGACAAGGACCGACGAGTTGTGCGTTCCAAGACACCACTGTTGTACTGCGCCGTTATTTGTCTGTTTGTGGCCCACCTGTTAGCTTGCACGATTCTTTCCATTCTCATTCTACCTCTCTCATCAACTAGCTGTTTTCACCCACAGGACTGCCACTGACTGGATGTTTTTTGTTTGTCGCACCATTCTCGGTAAACCCTAGACACTGTCGTGCGTGAAAAGCAACAGGAGGGCGGCCGTTTCTGAGATACTAGATCCGGCGCACCTGGCACCGTCAATCATACCACGCTCAAAGTCACTTAGGTCACTCATTTTGCCCATTCTAACATTCAATCGAACAGTAACTGAAAGCCTCGATGCCTGTCTGCCTGCTTTATATAGCAGACCATGGCCACATTACTCACTGTCTGTAGGAGCGATCCATTTTGGTGAACGGGGTGGTGTACCTAATAAACTGGCCGGTGAGTGACTGTTTTACATTTAGTGTTGAAAATTCATCAGTAAATGTCTGGGGCTTTGCATTGATTTTTATTTTATTTGCAGTTACATAAAATGCCTCTCTACCATCTAAAGCACAGTGTGTGTAGTGTCTCTAAAATACAAAGACACACATGAGAATCCTCAAGCATGCCCACCCACATAGACACACGGCTCCCAGGGGCTCTGAGTGTGAGGCCTGCTCCCATCCTTCCCAAACCAGCGTCAGTCCCTCGCCCCTCTCCTCCATCCTACTTCTTGACTGCTAATGCACCCAGCCTAGGAGAGTGTTTGAGGGCCATCTCCCTGCCTCCACACACAACCACACACACACACACACACACACACACACACACACACACACACACTCTCTGCCCGTCACTCACACCCACCGGCTGCTCAGTCGACTGTTAATGTGCTGAAGAATCTCAGGATTCTCCAAGGCTTAGCTCCCACTCCTCTGTACCAGTCCTACCACTCCTCTCCTACCACTCCTCTCCTACCAGTCCTACCACTCCTCTCCCACCAAGACTACCACACCTCTCCCACCAGTCCTACCACACCGCTCCTCTCCTACTCCTCTCCACCAATCCTACCACTCCTCTCCCACCAATCGTACCACTCATATCCCACCAGTCCAACCACTCCTCTCCTACCAGTCCTACCACTCCTCTCCCACCAATCCTACCACACCTCTCCCACCAGTCCTACCACACCACTCCTCTCCTACTCCTCTCCACCAATCCTACCACTCCTCTCCTACCAGTCCTACCACTCCTCTCCCACCAATCCTACCACACCTCTCCCACCAGTCCTACCACACCACTCGTCTCCTACTCCTCTCCCACCAATCCTACCACTCCTCTCCCACCAATCCTACCACTCCTCTACCACCAGTCCTACCACTCCTCTCCCACCAGTCCTACCACTCCTCTCCCACCAGTCCTACCACTCCTCTCCACCAATCCTACCACTCCTCTCCCACCAATCCTACCACACCTCTCCCACCAGTCCTACCACACCACTCCTCTCCTACTCCTCTCCACCAGTCCTACCACTCCTCTCCCACCAGTCCTACCACACCACTCCTCTCCTACTCCTCTCCACCAGTCCTACCACTCCTCTCCCACCAGTCCTACCACTCCTCTCCACCAGTCCTACCACTCCTCTCCCACCAGTCCTACCACTCCTCTCCACCAGTCCTACCACTCCTCTCCACCAGTCCTACCACTCCTCTCCACCAGTCCTACCACTCCTCTCCCACCAGTCCTACCACACCACTCCTCTCCTACTCCTCTCCACCAGTCCTACCACTCCTCTCCACCAGTCCTACCACTCCTCTCCTACTCCTCTCCACCAGTCCTACCACTCCTCTCCTACTCCTCTCCACCAGTCCTACCACTCCTCCCCTACTCCTCTCCAACAGTCCTACCACTCCTCTCCCACAAGTCCTACCACTCCTCTCCCACCAGTCCTACCACACCACTCCTCTCCTACTCCTCTCCACCAGTCCTACCACTCCTCTCCCACCAGTCCTACCACTCCCCTCCTACTCCTCTCCACCAGTCCTACCACTCCTCTCCTACTCCTTTCCACCAGTCCTACCACTCCCCTCCTACTCCTCTCCACCAGTCCTACCACTCCCCTCCTACTCCTCTCCACCAGTCCTACCACTCCTCTCCCACAAGTCCTACCACTCCTCTCCCACCAGTCCTACCACACCACTCCTCTCCTACTCCTCTCCACCAGTCCTACCACTCCTCTCCCACCAGTCCTACCACTCCCCTCCTACTCCTCTCCCACCAGTCCTACCACTCCTCTCCTACTCCTCTCCACCAGTCCTACCACTTCTCTCCACCATTCCTACCACTCCCCTCCCACTCCTCTCCCACCAGTCCTACCACTCCCCTCCTACTCCTCTCCCACCAGTCCTACCACTCCTCTCCTACTCCTCTCCACCAGTCCTACCACTTCTCTCCACCAGTCCTACCACTCCCCTCCCACTCCTCTCCACCAGTCCTACCACTCCTCTCCTACTCCTCCACCAGTCCTACCACTCACACATACAGCCTGCCTAGTATCCACTTCTAGGAACTGGTTATGACATTAAAAGGTGGATGTTGTTTTGATCCAATGTACTGTATGCGTCAGAGCCTCTAAGGAACAGGTAGAGGACATTAGATTAGCAAACGTTTAATGGAATAAAAATATAGCGTGGGATGGTACAGGAAGCGGTTGTATTTGGCGTAACAGAACCAAGACCTGTACAGTAGGTTTCCCATTCCACACAGGTCAATGGCAAACAGCTGTGTGATGTCCTGCAGTATTAGTGTGTCCATCACTCCTCCTCATATGGGCTATTGGACAGCCAGACACTCAGTACCCCTTCAGCCCATGCTGTATACCGGCATGCTTGTCGATACAGCCTTATGCAATGTAAAGTGCTTAGAGTTTGAAAGAACCTGAAAAAAGCTCTTATAGCTGCAATGTTTTTACTTGTTTTACTGCTACTAAGTTTGTACTTGCAATTATTATTCGTGATATATGTTTGTCTTGTTAAATGGACCTTGTAATGCACTTTTTTAGTCTCTGTTTAAGAGCATCTGCCAAATGACTGAAATGTAAATCATTATTTTCTTGTCTCCCTGGGTCCCCTCTTAACGATCCCCATATCGCTCTCCCTTTCCTCCTCCCGTCTCTTTCTCATCCCTCCTTCTCACCCCTCCCTCTCTCCTCTCCTCTCCTCTCCTCTCCTCTCCTCTCCTCTCCTCTCCTCTCCTCTCCTCTCCTCTCCTCTCCTCTCCTCTCCTCTCCTCTCCTCTCCTCTCCTCTCCCTCCCTCCCTCGCTCTCCCCCTCTCCCTTCTGTTTCTGCTTCTGCTTGCCTTTAATGGGCTAGGTCTGTGTACTGTAAAAGCACTTTGTGACAACTGGTGATGTAGAAAAGGCTTTATAAATAAATTGGCATGATTGATGGATCTCCCCCTCTTCCTCTACAGACGTCTTCCCCCTGCACAAGATATTCCACCTGTGGGACACCCTGCTCCTGGGGAACAGCTCCTTCCCCTTCTGCATCGGCGTTGCCATCCTGCAGCAGCTCCGAGACCGCCTGCTGGCCAACGGCTTCAACGAGTGCATCCTGCTGTTCTCCGACCTGCCAGGTGAGAGAGGGGGAGGGAGGGTGAGGAGAGGGAGACTGAGAGGGAGAGAGGGACAGGGGCAAATCAGTCCCTCTTTTAGTGTGCATCCACAATGGTTCCCTATTCCCTATAGAGTGCACTACTTTTGACCTTAGACCACATATTCAATTTATAATGCACTGCTTTTGATCACAGGGAATTCCCTATTTAGTGCAAAGTAGGCCACTATATAGAAAAAAAGGCGGCCATTTTGGACAGAGTGTTAGTTTCCCCTCCACTCCCCTGTTCAGTTTGATTTGATTACTGAACAGGCTCAGTGCTGGACCTCTTGGTTGTTGTATAGATGTAGTTGTCTTTATTGATTTGTTGAATGATAGATGTCCTGTAGGTCCTCCCAGGAGTGCTGATGTGACTTAAGTGAAGTGGCACCATCTTACAGGAACCACTTAATGAGTCCGCTTGAAACGGATCGCTTGTTTTTATATTCAAACACCCCTTCAAAAGCCCTCCAAAAATAAGAAGTGCACAGTACGCACTCAGGATGGGAAAAAAACGATTAGACTTTTAAGATACTATTTTCCTTCTGAACTACTTCAGTAACACTCTCCTTCCTTGCACCTGGGGCTCTGACTGTGTCTTTCTTGGCTTTTAATGATGATGTTGTGGCTCCCCAAAGGGCTAATGTGTGTGACTGATGTCTGGTATTCTAGCCTAGCGAATGACAGTGAATGATATCCCCTGAAGGGAGATGCTGTGAGGTCCTCTGCTGAGAGACACTCACGCCCTTTGTGTTTTATAAGCGTGTCACGCTGTGCTTGGCAGCTGTCGGTAGACTCACCCGCTGAGAGTGCCATTTGGGAACGTGTAGACTGCTGGGCGCAGGATAACAGCGTGGCGTTCC